>NC_081195.1:22171866-22280347 GCF_902713425.1 Acipenser ruthenus
TGAGGCATTGATGACAGACTGGTCCTAAACAACACGTTTTCCTTATGTTAAATTAACCACTTTTACTTTGTACAGGTGGCGTTGGCGGTGATAAAGCGGCGACAGTCTTTTCTTAAGAGTCTTTGGTTTTCATGGCAATGAACCGTTTTATAACATTTTTAACCCGCAGACAAGCCTAGCAGACACGCGGCCATTGGCAGAGTCTAGTTTGATATTAGGCTCTGTCTCTCTATACAATAATATGCAATAACAGCGTCGCTCGCCGGTTATTTTGAGAAAGCTGACGTGTCTTTTGAAGACAAATAAATTCCTATCGATACCCGCAGTTCCCTCGTGACCTGTAACAATACCCGTTATGCAAAGACCTTGACTTCATATTTGTATAATTATCTCTGACCTCTTGCCAATCGAAACCTAAATATCACGCCGTGCTTTCGAATCACCTGATCTTCGAGTAAATGCGCAGCCGCAGTAAATGACCGAGTTTCAATGATCTCATCTAGTAGAGTAAGGCCGACCTTTGACTCCAAGCCACCTGCTTTACAACGATGGAAGAATATGCAGTTAGATAATATAAACCTAGACAAAACCTCCTATTCTTTAAATAACACACTTGAGAATTTTAAAAATATCTGGTATAAGGCATCAACTTCCCTTACTATATATATATATATATATATATATATATATAGAGAGAGAGAGAGAGAGAGAGAGAGAGAGAGAGAGAGAAAAATATAATGTAATATATTGATTCATGTATTTCAATATATTGAAGGTTACAACATGTATTCTACAATATATACTAGTATATTATGTATGCCATCATATTGCACAATATATAAAACATTATGTTATAAGCGCTTTTTGTTTCTCTCACAATGACATCATCATCAACGCATGTTAAAGTGATGTCGTCATAACGTGAGAAGTAGTCAGATAATTATTTATACTTTATTATTAACAGTTAAAAAAAGACGCGATTTTGTTTTCTAAAAAATAAAATAAAAAGGTTTCTAGGAAGTAAACAGAAAGACCCGCCATAGCACTGTCAATAGGGTGATGATGCTGTACTGAACTAGTTTGACGAGATGCTGGTGTTAAAATTGTTCTACGAGTCCATTCGTCAATGATTACCACACTCGAATCCAGGGCTGGCCCTTCCGCTCCTGGTCTTTGTTCCAGCCCTGTTCTTAATCGTTTAACTGAATCAATGAACCCTCCATCCAGACCCTGGAGGCGATCGTTGTCTCATTTTACCTGTAAAACTTGGAGTGGAATATTGGCCCTCCAGGACCGGCATTGATCGGACAGCCCTGTTTTAAATTGTGTTGTTATCGGGGAGGTTGGAAATCTGCAAAATCTGTCCGCCACGCGACTGCACGGCTGGCCATATTTGAATGGAAAAGAGTGTGTGAAATATGGCAGGTGTTTCTAATTTTATTTTAACAGGCAGATGCACGGCAACAGTCGACTGTAAACAGCTCCTCCTCCACCCTCTCCCTGTGTGTTTGTTTACTTTCCCTATAGGTAAATGGTTACAGGTGAGGTCATCTAGTTTCTGTCTGTGTGTTTGTGTGTGTGTCTGTCTCTCTGTCCTTATACAAGTTTGCCACAATGTATTGTGTGTGTGTGTGTGTGTGTGTGTGTGTGCGCGCATCAGTGCATGTGTGTGCTCCTGTGTGTGTGTGTCTCAGTGTGTGCTCCTGTGTGTGTGCGTCAGTGTGTCTCAGTGGGTGTGTGTGTTCCTGTGTGTGTGTGTATGTGTGTGTGTGCGTGTCTCTGAGGACACAGCTTTGTGTGTGTTTGTTTCCTCACATGCAGTGTAAACAGAGGCGATGATGTCACCGAGCTAACCTCCAGGATATGGTTAATGCTTCCAATCTGTACCAGCCTTATATGGGCTTACTGTGGTATCACATAGCAAAAGCAAAAGCAGCAGGGCAAAGCACGGTAAAGCACAGAGAGGAGAGTGAACCAGCTCCTTCTCAAAGTGTAGTGAAGCACAGAGAGGAGAGTGAACCAGCTCCTTCTCAAAGTGTAGTGAAGCACAGAGAGGAGAGTGAACCAGCCCCTTCTCAAAGTGTAGTGAAGCACAGAGAAGATAATGAACCAGCCCCTTCTCAAAGTGTAGTGAAGCACAGAGAAGATAATGAACCAGCCCCTTCTCAAAGTGTAGTAAAGCACAGAGAAGATAATGAACCAGCCCCTTCTCAAAGTGTAGAGCACAGAGAAGATAATGAACCAGCCCCTTCTCAAAGTGTAGTGAAGCACAGAGAAGATAATGAACCAGCCCCTTCTCAAAGTGTAGTGAAGCACAGAGAAGATAATGAACCAGCCCCTTCTCAAAGTGTAGTGAAGCACAAAGAGGGGAGTGAACCAGCCCCTTCTCAAAGTGTAGTGAAGCACAGAGAGGGGAGTGAACCAGCCCCTTCTCAAAGTGTAGTGAAGCACAGAGAGGGGAGTGAACCAGCCCCTTCTCAAAGTGTAGTGAAGCACAGAGAAGATAATGAACCAGCCCCTTCTCAAAGTGTAGTGAAGCACAGAGAGGGGAGTGAACCAGCCCCTTCTCAAAGTGTAGTGAAGCACAGAGAAGATAATGAACCAGCCCCTTCTCAAGGTGTAGTGAAGCACAGAGAGGGGAGTGAACCAGCCCCTTCTCAAAGTGTAGTGAAGCACAGAGAAGATAATGAACCAGCCCCTTCTCAAAGTGTAGTGAAGCACAGAGAGTGGAGTGAACCAGCCCCTTCTCAAAGTGTAGTGAAGCACAGAGAAGAGAATGAACCAGCCCCTTCTCAAAGTGTAGTGAAGCACAGAGAAGATAATGAACCAGCCCCTTCTCAAAGTGTAGTGAAGCACAGAGAAGATAATGAACCAGCCCCTTCTCAAAGTGTAGTGAAGCACAGAGAAGAGAATGAACCAGCCCCTTCTCAAAGTGTAGTGAAGCACAGAGAAGATAATGAACCAGCCCCTTCTCAAAGTGTAGTGAAGCACAGAGAAGAGAATGAACCAGCCCCTTCTCAAAGTGTAGTGAAGCAAAGAGAAGATAATGAACCAGCCCCTTCTCAAAAGGTGTCCCATGGTAAAAGCATAGCAAAGTTTATTTAGATGCAAAACAGCCCAGCATTAAATAAACCCTGGTGCAAAAAAAAAAAAAAAAAAAAAAGTTTAGGGAGGGAGAAGGATGATAAACTTTCCTGTCTCTCTGACTGCCTGATCATTAGAAAAACAAGGTGTGGTTGTGCTGGTGGAAGTAGATCTGCACTGATGGGGAGTGATGGGGAGTGACAGGGACCCCCCTGCACTCAGCAATGCACAGCCTCTCGCTCTGCAGGGTCTTCATCACCAGGCAGAGCTGCTGATGTGATCCACCAGCATCCACCAATGGCATCGCTGCCTTCTGTTGCAGCACTAGCCCTGTTTCCAGGCAGAAGTAAACTTGAGAAAGAAAAACAAGCGAGGGAGAGGGGGGAGGGAGGGAGAGGGAGATGGGGAAGGAGGGAGAGGGGGGAGAGAGAGAGGGAGAGAGTGTGAGAGAGAGGGAGAGGGAGACGGGGGAGGGAGAGAGAGATAGAGAGAGAGAGAGAGAGAGAGAGAGAGAGAGAGAGAGAGAGGCAGGCTGACTTCAGAGGGTTTGAGTGGGAAAAAAAGTAAAGTGCATCAGTGAGGTTTTGCATCACCCTGTAGAATGAAGTGCTTTTGCTTCTTAAAGTGGAAAGAAACCTGCTGAATAATGTGACGTTAACATATTGAATTGCCTGACGAAAAACTGACAAAAACGTGACATTTCGAAATCCAACATGAAATGCTGTACTGCTATTAGGGCTTCCGGTAGACTTTTATTGCGATATCATTTTGCAATTTCTTTCATTACATGATGTTAAATAAAACATCGAAATTACGTTCATGCATTTTAAAATTACGTCTCAATCCTAAAATTCGAGGCGATGCAAAACTTTTGGCCCGAGCTGTGCGTCGTAAAAGGAATTGGAAGTGATTTTAAAAAGGAATTGGTAAGTGAGAACCAGGAATCAACCCCACCCTAGGACTGACGCTGACAGGAAAATCGTTAGACAGGAGAGTGTAAACACACTTCAGTGAGTCACACAGCACTGTTTACACACTCAACACAGAGGACCAGACAAGAGGAAACCACCAAGGTGATATCATAAACAGCAACAATAATAATAATAATACTAATTAAAAAAACAAACAAAACTGGACACGCAACACAATGTTTTTACTTAAATAATAATAATACTAATAATGTAACAGAAAAATACTTGAGTTTGACTTTCCCCCTGACCACAATTATGCTTCTCGGGTAAAAAAAACGAAGCATTCCCTGCCTCATCAATATCAGGGTCTAGTGCTGTATATTATAAAGACATTTCAAAGGGCTGGATCGCATCAATATCAGGGTCTAGTGCTGTATATTATGAAGACATTTCAGAGGGCTGGATCGCATCAATATCAGGGTCTAGTGCTGTATATTATAAAGACATTTCAGAGGGCTGGATCGCATCAATATCAGGGTCTAGTGCTGTATATTATAAAGACATTTCAGAGGGCTGGATCGCATCAATATCAGGGTCTAGTGCTGTATATTATAAAGACATTTCAGAGGGCTGGATCGCATCAATATCAGGGTCTAGTGCTGTATATTATGAATACATTTCAGAGGGCTGGATCGCATCAATATCAGGGTCTAGTGCGATATATTATAAAGACATTTCAGAGGGCTGGATCGCATCAATATCAGGGTCTAGTGCGATATATTATAAAGACATTTCAGAGGGCTGGATCGCATCAATATCAGGGTCTAGTGCTGTATATTATGAAGACATTTCAGAGGGCTGGATCGCATCAATATCAGGGTCTAGTGCGATATATTATAAAGACATTTCAGAGGGCTGGATCGCATCAATATCAGGGTCTAGTGCTATATATTATAAAGACATTTCAGAGGGCTGGATCGCATCAATATCAGGGTCTAGTGCTATATATTATACATATACATAGACTTGACCTTGACCAGACTCTGAAGCTGTTTGTTTTGGCTGGGTTTGCTTATCATGGCAGAGGTACAGGGCTAAGGAAAATCCTTGGTGATTGGCTTGATGCAACACCAACAGCCCTTTGAATAGAGGCAGCAACGGCCTGACTGTGTGAGTTTATAATTGGTGAGGTCATCGCTGCTACCTCAGCACTAGCTGAGCTCCACTGTGTTCACTTTCTGCTTGATTAACCTTCAGCATTGACTTCACAGCACAAGAATGAGAAGCCACAGAGCCCATGGAAACACTTATCCACAGAAATGTGAGTGTGACACACAGACAGACAGGTGAACAGACAGACACACACATCTCCCTACACTAATCGGATTCTCTCAGAGCTCCTGAATTGGTCGTCCGTTGACTGGTTATTTGGAACCCCTTAATGGTCCTTATAAAAGTTTCTCATAGTAAAAGCCTATCAATGTGTAATAAAGCATATGGAAAGCATGGTAAGGCATAGGCAAGCATTGTAAAGCACAGAGAGGTCTGGTAAAGCATAGGGAAGCATTGGAAAGCACAGAGAGGTCTGGTAAAGCATAGGGAAGCATTGTAAAGCACAGAGAGGTCTGGTAAAGCATAGAGAAGCATTGTAAAGCACGGAGAGGTCTGGTAAGGCATAGGGAAGCATTGCAAAGCACAGAGAGGTCTGGTAAAGCATAGGGATGCATTGTAAAGCACAGAGAGGTCTGGTAAAGCATAGGGAAGCATTGTAAAGCACAGAGAGGTCTGGTAAAGCATAGGGAAGCATTGTAAAGCACAGAGAGGTCTGGTAAAGCATAAGGAAGCATTGTAAAGCACAGAAAGGGATGGTAAAGCATAGGGAAGCATTGTAAAGCACAGAGAGGTCTGGTAAAGCATAAGGAAGCATTGTAAAGCACAGCTAGGGATGGTAAAGCATAGGGAAGCACTGTGAAGCACAGAGAGCTGATGCATAGTTCACACACCCTAGTCTCTGTAAGTCGCCTTGGATAAAGGCGTCTGCTGAATAAACTAATAATAAGATCAAACTTATAAGAAACGCTGTGGAAATCCACACAGTATTTTTTTTTAAAAAAATTTGAGTTTACCTCCTTTTTTTTTTTCCATGGTTGTGCTATGCATTTACTACACACGTCTGTGCTCTTTATTCTACACGGCCAGGCTGACTCTCCAGTTGGTGTACATTCTCCAAAAAGGGACCCGCCGTATTGCGGGCGAGGGCTACACGTTTCTTCAGGTCGCCCCCACAGTCGTGTCGTTTGGCAAGCCGTTCCAAGCCCGGACATGTCGCTTCTCGGGGATTCCCCCCATCGTGAAACCTGCGCGTTCCGGGGCTGTACACACGCCAGAGTCCCAATAGACGCTCTGTTCCGATTCATACGCCGGGAATTCATTTGACGCTAATGTGATTGCCGCTGCCGCCCCCGCTTACCCCCGAGACAATTGTGACTGCATTGCAGCCTGGGTTGGATCAATGCTGCAATTTTAAGGCATTCAAAGTGTTGTTTCTTTTTTTTTCCACGTTTAAAAGAGGTTCATACACAATTAACAATACACGCAAGAGAATAACAAGTACTGGGTATTATTTTTGCAGGCACAATTTTACATGATGCTACTGAACTAGAAAAATCAAATGAAACAATGCACGGTTTGTTTATAATCTGAAAAATGTAACCTACGCAACAGTTACGCAATCTATCTATCTATCTATCTATCTATCTACCATCTATCTATCTATCTATCTATTGATGATTTAAATAAAAAAAATATTGTATTATTAGTGTCGTTTATTTGTGCTGGAATTTAGTCAGATTATAGATTATTTACGAACAAGGGAAAGCTTTGTATATCTACCAATAATAATAATAATAATAATAATAATAATAATAATAATAATAATAATAATAATAATAATAATAATAAATAAAAATATATTCCATAGTCGCATACACAAAAATGACCAGAGATTTGGTTGAGACTTGAAATATTATAATGTTTACCATCAGAATAATGCCAGATTAAATCTCCACTTTGTCAATGCATTTGACTTTGTTGCTTATAGGCGTGCGGAGCAGAAAGACAGTTTGGGTCTCAGTTCAATCGATACATTTTGCGAGTTAAACACAACCAGTTTGTGTCGCGTACAGCTTCACTGGGGTTGAGCATCTGCGTCCTTGAAAAACCCAGTGGCTTCATCCGAGTGTCATTTCCTGATCAAAATAGCAGTATTAAAACAAACAAACACATAGCAATGCATCGCCTAAATATACAAGCAAACGCGATTGCTGAAAACGGTCCGCTGTGCTTTCCAAACGCACTGCAATGGGACGGATCGATTCTGCAAACTGTCACTGGCGTGTTTTTATAGGGAAAAAATAATAACCACAATAATAAAAACTACAAAGGCGTTCGTTAAGCCCACGTTTGCTGGCTCTGGTAAACTGACAGTGTGTGTATTCAAACTGAAGGTCCGGACAAGCGAGATCTCGGCTAAGCTATACAGTTCAAAATGAATACGTACGGGCTACTATCATCAAACCAAATGCGAAGGGTTACGAAGCGGCAGAAGAAGAAAAAAACGCAGTGCAATATAATTATGTTCCCTACGTTTGAACGCCTGCAATATTGATAAAACGAAAACGGATGCTTCTGCGGTAACCATCGTTAGGAAAGGGGTAGTGCAGTACCATGATACCCACAATGTGTAAGCCGACTGACTGGCGCGTAAGACTTGGACAGTTAACAAAAAAGAGGTGTGGGTTTATTAAGAAAGAAATAGACAGAGAGAACGAAAAAGAAAGAAAGAAAGAAAGAAAGAAAGAAAGAAAGAAAGAAAGAAAGAAAGAAAACGTGTAGATGAAACCCAATATGGATATTTCTTGCATCAACCGGGAACATATCCATTGGATGAGCCTAACGCTAATTTGACTTTATGAAGCAAAAATGAGTTAATTTAAATACATCACCCGAGCGGTCGTTACGAACCCACAATAATATATATATACTGTAGTCAAGCGACTGTAAACAAGTCAAGACTTGTCAGTCGTGCGAGAAGGCGTGGCTGGTGAAGCCGTGCCGCAGCTGTGAGCGGCGGGCATTGACTCAGCTAAACAAAACGAGTGTGGAGAGCGTGGAGAGCGGAGGTGCATGCCTGTCCTTCAACCCGAGAGGAGGCACTAACACAACGGCACTGTGAGGACGGAGGGACTGCAGCAAACCGATTTCTATACGTAATCAAAGAGAAACAGCAACGAACTCCGTGCAACCACACTTTCATGTAACCCGCGGTAAGCCTGCAAAAAAAAAATGCAATCTCTTCTGCAAAGCTGGGGGCTGTTGTTTTGTGCGAAGTTATCGTGTAACGGTATCGGTTTGGAGAGACGGACCGTTGGATGAGCTGTATTTTGTTGGTCTTTTTTTTTTTTCGGGATAACAAAGTGAAAAGTACAATTTCACTGTGCATAAGGGTACTTAACATAACATTGCTGGAGGTGTTTTTTTGTAATTATTATTATTTTTAATTTTCTGATGTCTTTTTAAACTAGGTGTTACGAATATGCAATATGGTTGAATGAATATATATATATATATATATATATATATATATATATATATATATATATATATATATATATATATATAGGCTATGTGTGTGTTATTACAACATTATTGTTTTACGGTTTTGCGTCTTTCTGGTTTTGTGAGAAGTTTGCATCCACAAGGATGAAGTGCGACTCGTTTCACTGATGAGAGAGAGAAGGGGGTGCGACACAGACACCACCTCGAAGTCTTTTTTGTTCAGTTTTAGCAATGACAGGAGTTGCTAGTCGCGCATGACATCGCGTGCGGTTCATTTTGTATTACATGAACTCGACTACAGGGGAAGCGGATAGCAGTGTTGGGAAAGTCGGCTTTTGCACTTATCTGTGTGTGTGTCTGTCTCGGAGTGTCTGTGTGTGTGTGTCTGTCTCGGAGTGTCTGTGTGTGTGTGTCTGTCTCGGGGTGTCTGTGTGTGTGTGTCTGTCTCGGGGTGTCTGTGTGTGTGTGTCTGTCTCGGGGTGTCTCTGTGTGTGTGTGTCTGTCTCGGGGTGTCTCTGTGTGTGTCTGTCTCGGGGTGTCTGTGTGTGTCTGTCTCGGGGTGTCTGTGTGTGTGTGTCTGTCTCGGGGTGTCTGTGTGTGTGTGTCTGTCTCGGGGTGTCTGTGTGTGTGTGTCTGTCTCGGGGTGTCTGTGTGTGTGTGTCTGTCTCGGGGTGTCTGTGTGTGTGTCTGTCTCGGGGTGTCTCTGTGTGTGTGTGTCTGTCTCGGGGTGTCTCTGTGTGTGTCTGTCTCGGGGTGTCTGTGTGTGTCTGTCTCGGGGTGTCTGTGTGTGTGTGTCTGTCTCGGGGTGTCTGTGTGTGTGTGTCTGTCTCGGGGTGTCTGTGTGTGTGTGTCTGTCTCGGGGTGTCTGTGTGTGTGTGTCTGTCTCGGGGTGTCTGTGTGTGTGTGTCTGTCTCGGGGTGTCTGTGTGTGTGTCTGTCTCGGGGTGTCTGTGTGTGTGTGTGTCTGTCTCGGGGTGTCTGTGTGTGTGTGTCTGTCTCGGGGTGTCTGTGTGTGTGTCTGTCTCGGGGTGTCTGTGTGTGTGTGTGTCTGTCTCGGGGTGTCTGTGTGTGTGTGTCTGTCTCGGGGTGTCTCTGTGTGTGTCTGTCTCGGGGTGTCTCTGTGTGTGTGTGTGCCTGTGTGTGTGCGCGCCCGTGCGGGTTCTTTGTGTCAGTGTTGCAGGGTGACGCGCCGGTGTGAATTCGATTTTCATACCGCGTTCTTGCATGCATCGTCCTTGAGAACTTGCCTAGATTACCATGGCGACGACGCAATTGCGTATGCTTTTATTTTGGATTGCCGGTGAATTGCATGAGTTTGTTATGTTTGTTACGCCAGCTGAACCGCTTACATAGCACAATAGTTTTCTACGATCGAGGACATTATTATTATTATTATTATTATTATTATTATTATTATTATTATTATTATTATTATTATTATTATTAGATGTCTGTGTGTATGTAACTTTTTTATGCGCAGCCTTGCTATACATTGCATCGATGCATTTGCTGTGCACGTTTCGTTAGTGGGTGAATTTAAGACAGTAAGTGAACGTTATACGTTTGTCACACCTTTTGCCTCGAGAACACGAGAACCAAATGTATTATTGGGTTTGTTATTTTTCAGTCGTGGAGGTAAGATTGTCGTTGCCGCTTGACCATTGTTACAAAAAAAACCCCAGCAAAATAAAGATCATTTAATTTCTGTGCAGCTTTGAATGGGGGGGACGGGGGGGACGACAAGTTCTGACACGGTTTTGTCAGCACAGAATTCACACGGGTAGGCTAGCGGCTACCAGCATGATTATGCTAAGGCGAGTATTCGGCGCCAGTCGCAACACCACCCACTTTGGTGTTTTGCATTTCGTGATGTTTTTTTTAAGACACGAGACACGACGTAACAATTTCCACAATTATTACAATTTCCATTGCCTTCTGGCGTTTGTGTTGCAAAATGGAAAGACGCATACCCACGCGCGCGCGCGAGTGTGTGTGTGTGGGTGGGTGGAGTTTGGAATAATGTTTTGTAAAATCTTTAGAAACGCTGATGTGAACTGCTAGAGATTTTTTTTTTTTTTTTTTTTTGCAGTGGTGATTTTGAAAGAGTGTCCGGCTGGCTGCTTTCTGTTTTTTGAGCTTGTGTTAGTGTTGGGTTCGCTGTGTGTGTGCAGACTGCGTAAGAAGTCGAGAAGGAACTCGACAGGGATCTGTTTACAAACAAACCAACGAGGAGGGCTCGCTGCTGCCGACTAGCGGTCGCTTGGAGAATAGGTTGCTGACATAATAGGGCGATAAAAACACACACACACACACACACACCCACACCTTCAGCAGTCTGGCAGACTGCCCGTTAGTTTGTCAACAGGACAGAAATTAATAATCCGCCTGTCTGTCGCGGTCTGGTTTGAAATAAATAACCCTTTCATGCATGACATATTGAAAATATCTGGGGGAAAAAAAAACTAGAAGTTGTTTTTTTCTGTCTACATGAGTTCGCCGTGCACGAAAGGGTTAATTGGCACGTTTGTCAGTTGTTTGACAAAAGGCTCAGGTCTTATTTTGTGACACTTTAAAAGTAGTACGCAGTGCTGTGGGGGGGACACCGCGTCACTGTAAGATTAGGAGGTCGAGCTATCTGTGTGTCTCTGTAAAGCGTCCTCCTGTTCGGATGTCATCTCTTTCACAATGTGGTTGTGCCGAAACGCGGGTTATTTCATTGTGCGTGCAGTAGGCAATGCAAATAAAACAGTAAAAACAAACACACCGATACTAATCCTCAGCAATTAAACTACGTCACTGCGGAACTCGCTCCCAGTCCCTTGCACGACAACGGATTATCTGAGTCTCGTTTTTTTTTTTTTTTTTTTTTTCAAAAATTATTAGAGGAAACTTTTTTTTTCCCCATTTTGACACAATTCCTTTTTTTTTTTTAAGAAACGGGCGGATCCTTAGAAACCTTGCAGAGTTACTTTTTATAACATTAAGAAAAAAAAAAATATCCAGAATGAAGAATTGTGTGCTGATATAAAAGTTTACCACAGTACATTTCCACATGGTTTTTGCATCATACTTTGCTATGTTTTTTTTTAAAAAAAATTAATAATACCTCCCTATGCTTTACCAGACCTCTCTGTGCTTTACAATGCTTCCCTATGCTTTACCAGACCTCTCGGTGCTTTACAATGCTTCCCTATGCTTTAGCAGACCTCTCTGTGCTTTACAATGCTTCCCTATGCTTTACCAGACCTCTCTGTGCTTTACAATGCTTCCCTATGCTTTACCAGACCTCTCTGTGCTTTACAATGCTTCCCTATGCTTTACCAGACCTCTCTGTGCTTTACAATGCTTCCCTATGCTGTACCAGACCTCTCTGTGCTTTACAATGCTTCCCTATGCTTTACCAGACCTCTCTGTGCTTTACAATGCTTCCCTATGCTTTACCAGACCTCTCTGTGCTTTACAATGCTTCCCTATGCTGTACCAGACCTCTCTGTGCTTTACAATGCTTCCCTATGCTTTACCAGACCTCTCTGTGCTTTACAATGCTTCCCTATGCTTTACCAGACCTCTCTGTGCTTTACAATGCTTCCCTATGCTGTACCAGACCTCTCTGTGCTTTACAATGCTTCCCTATGCTTTACCAGACCTCTCTGTGCTTTACAATGCTTCCCTATGCTGTACCAGACCTCTCTGTGCTTTACAATGCTTCCCTATGCTTTACCAGACCTCTCTGTGTTTTACAATGCTTCCCTATGCTGTACCAGACCTCTCTGTGTTTTACAATGCTTCCCTATGCTTTACCAGACCTCTCTGTGCTTTACAATGCTTCCCTATGCTTTACCACACCTCTCTGTGGTCAAAGTGCTATACAATAGGAGCCGTGAGTTATTGCCATCCCTGGATATTGACGACGGGCGAAATAGAGGTTGGTGATAATGATCAGAGAAGAAATACAGCCGGGCTTGTCACAGTGTTCAGTATTTAACAGACTGTACCCCTTTCTCTTCTGCGCAGGACCAGGTGCCCCCCATGGCCCGAGCACTGAAGGACGGAATGCCAGAGAGGCGCGGAGGCATTGCCGGGGGCAACCCGGTGAACTGCGGAGGAGGAGGGGGGGGAGGGGGCAGCTCAGGCACCTGCAGGTCCGAGGCTGTCAGAGTGGAATCGCTTCGACGGAGAAACAATCACCCCTTAATGATGGGGTACCAGTACTGCCGTCACTACATGCAGACGCACAGCACACAGCCCCCCCTCACCCAGCACGGCACCCCCACGCCACTCTGCAGCTCGCAACACCACAGTCGTAAGTACAGAAGCCACTGGTTGCATACAGCTAGGGCCAAAGGTTTTGCATCGCCCTGTGGAATGAATGCCCGTCTTGCAAATCCTGCATGAAAACACGAGAAATGCAGACACTTGCCTTATTTGATCTTTCTCAAGTAAGAAAGCATGCACTAGAATGTTCAAAATTCAATCGGAGCGCAGCAAGGCTGACAGCCAATGAGAATCCGGTTCACGGCGCACACCAGGGTTTCTGATTGGTCGCTGTGGTTCAGAGCCGTTATCTGTGTGGGAGCAGGTGGCTCATGGTTTTGTGGTGAGGTCTGTACTGTTTGTTAGGTATTTTGTGTTTTTTTTTTTTTTTCTTCAAAGGGCTTGTTAGTTGTGACAGTACACTGAGGTTCTGCTGACTTTTTTTTTTTAACCAGGGCGCGATGTGTGTCTCGGGCACGTCCAGACTTGTTTTAGAGAACGAGCTTCCTCTCCAAGCAGCAGTTTGAGCAGGTTTCAATAACAATAAACTTCATTGAGGGGAGCTCTGAACCCCAGGACTGGGTGCAGCAGCAGCAGCAGCAGCAGCAGGGCTAGTGTGAGTTTGTAACCCTGCTCAAACTCCTGGCTCCTGATCATTTCAATATTAATAATAATAGACTGCATTGAGGGGAGTTCTGAACCCCAGGACTGGGTGCAGCAGCAGCAGCAGCAGGGCTAGTGTGAGTTTGTAACCCTGCTCAAACTCCTGGCTCCTAATCATTTCAATATTAATAATAATAGACTTCATTGAGGGGAGTTCTGAACCCCAGGACTGGGTGCAGCAGCAGCAGCAGCAGCAGGGCTAGTGTGAGTTTGTAACCCTGCTCAAACTCCTGTCTCCTGATCATTTCAATATTAATAATAATAGACTTCATTGAGGGGAGCTCTGAACCCCAGGACTGGGGGCAGCAGCAGGGCGAGTGTGAGTTTCTAACCCTGCTCAAACTCCTGGCTCCATGGGAATCTTTTAGCACTTCCTGTTGACATCCGCAAACCTTCCCTCCCCCTCCTGTCCCATAATCCTCCTGGGCATCCAGCCAATGCGCAACACCCATTTGTTACCGGACAGGCCTGTGGTTGCCCTGGCAACAGGCCAGAACCTTACCACCACGCTTCAGTGAAACAGAGCTTCAGGCAAGAAGAGAAACGATAACAGGAGAGACAGCGAGACAATCCAAGGTGGATTGCCGTGATCTTCAGAGAACAATGACTCTGTGACATTATTCTCGAAAGCCGTTTAAAAAGAAAAAAGAAAGTCTTATGAGCCGTTCTCCCTGCTTTTCATGAGAGGGTTAGAGTCGAGGAGACAGGGAGGGTGGCTCTAGTGGTTAGAGCTGAGGAGGGACTGGGAGGGAAGGAAGCAGTGTGGCTCTAGTGGAGCTGAGGAGGGACTGGGAGGGAAGGAAGCAGTGTGGCTCTAGTGGTTAGAGCTGAGGAGGGACTGGGAGGGAGGGAGGGAAGCAGTGTGGCTCTAGTGGAGCTGAGGAGGGACTGGGAGGGAGGGAAGCAGTGTGGCTCTAGTGGTTAGAGCTGAGGAGGGACTGGGAGGGAGGGAAGCAGTGTGGCTCTAGTGGAGCTGAGGAGGGACTGGGAGGGAGGGAAGCAGTGTGGCTCTAGTGGTTAGAGCTGAGGAGGGACTGGGAGGGAGGGAAGCAGTGTGGCTCTAGTGGAGCTGAGGAGGGACTGGGAGGGAGGGAAGCAGTGTGGCTCTAGTGGAGCTGAGGAGGGACTGGGAGGGAGGGAAGCAGTGTGGCTCTATTGGAGCTGAGGAGGGACTGGGAGGGAGGGGAGCAGTGTGGCTCTAGTGGAGCTGAGGAGGGACTGGGAGGGAGGGAAGCAGTGTGGCTCTAGTGGTTACAGCTGAGGAGGGACTGGGAGGGAGTGAAGCAGTGTGGCTCTTGTGGAGCTGAGGAGGGACTGGGAGGGAGAGAAGCAGTGTGGCTCTAGTGGAGCTGAGGAGGGACTGGGAGGGAGGGAAGCAGTGGCTCTAGTGGAGCTGAGGAGGGACTGGGAGGGAGGGAAGCAGTGTGGCTCTAGTGGAGCTGAGGAGGGACTGGTTCATGGTTTATGTCTCCTCTCCCCCAAACTGAATGAAATGTCATCTCTTATTATAACAATAAGAAATGGCCAATCCAGAACGTGATCACGTATATTATTACAAATAATAAACAAAGAAACGCGTTAACATTAACACATTTTAAAAAGCGTAGACTTGTCGTTTACATTTCTTTTTCAAGTTATTATTATTATTATTATTATTATTATTATATTCCAGATAGGTGTAGCGCTCATCAGCAATCTGTGAAGTGTGTAGTCCAAAAAAAAAACCCAAAACTGCTGCATTCACAGAATAAAAGATGACCGCACTCTCCCAGATGATAATCTCAAAGGGCAGCAGTGTGGAGTAGTGGTTAGGGCTCTGGACTCTTGACCGGAGGGTCGTGGGTTCAATCTCAGGTGGGGGACACTGCTGCTGTACCCTTGAGCAAGGTACTTTACCTAGATTGCTCCAGTAAAAATCCAACTGTATAAATGGGTAATTGTATGTAAAAAGTAATGTAATTGTATGTAAAAATAATGTGATATCTTGTAACAATTGTAAGTCGCCCTGGATAAGGGCGTCTGCTAAGAAATAAATAATGATAGAACGATTGCATTTGATTTGACACATGCCTCATGGTCTTGCTGTTTTTTCTGCAGTAGATTCTCAGGTCCAGCAAGAGAGTCCCAGCTTCCACGCCCTGCCTGGCATGCTGCAGAGGAACCAGCGCCCCCTGGCTGACACGCCCCAGAACTGCAGCCCCGCCTCCCCTGATCAGGGAGAAGAAGATGACTTGTCGGGAATGGTTGCCGAGCAACTGAGAATCATCGGGGATGAGATGAATGACATCTACGAGCAGAGGAGGGTAAGGGAACATAAACTCGATATTTTGTTTAATATCATGTAATCAAAGAAACTACAAAATGATCTCGCAAAAAAGTCTACCGGAAGCCATAATAGTAGTACAGTATTTCATGTTGGATATTTCACATTTTGCAATTATCAGTTTTTCGTTAAGTATATGGAGAAAACTACAAAGCGGTGTGCAATTCAATATGTTAACGTAACATTATTCAGCAGGTTTCTTTCCACTTCATGAAGCAAAATTAGTTCATTCTATCTAGAGGATGATGCAAAACTTTTGGCCAGCGTTGCGTTGGTATGTGTCAGTGTGTTTGTGTCGGCGTGTGTGTGTGTGTGTGTGTGTGTTTGTCAGTTAGTCAGTGTTGGTGTATGTGTGTGTGTGTGTGTTTGTGTCGGTGTATGTGTGTGTGTCAGTGTGTGTGTGTGTGTGTTTGTGTCGGTGTATGTGTGTCAGTGTCTGTGTGTGTTTGTGTCGGTGTATGTGTGGGTTTGTGGGTGTATGTGTGGGTTTGTGTCGGTGTATGTGTGTCAGTGTCTGTGTGTGTTTGTGTCGGTGTATGTGTGGGTTTGTGGGTGTATGTGTGGGTTTGTGTCGGTGTATGTGTGTCAGTGTCTGTGTGTGTTTGTGTCGGTGTATGTGTGGGTTTGTGGGTGTATGTGTGGGTTTGTGTCGGTGTGTCAGGGTGTGTGTGTGTGTCGGTGTGTCAGTGTCTGTGTGTGTGTCGGTGTGTCAGGGTGTGTGTGTGTGTCGGTGTGTCAGGGTGTGTGTGTGTCGGTGTGTCAGGGTGTGTGTGTCGGTGTGTCAGGGTGTGTGTGTGTGTCAGGGTGTGTGTGTGTGTGTCGGTGTGTCAGGGTGTGTGTGTGTGTGTCGGTGTGTCAGGGTGTGTGTGTCGGTGTGTCAGGATGTGTGTGTGTGTGTCGGTGTGTCAGGGTGTGTGTGTCGGTGTGTCAGGGTGTGTGTGTGTCGGTGTGTCAGGGTGTGTGTGTGTCGGTGTGTCAGGGTGTGTGTGTGTGTGTGTGTGTCGGTGTGTCAGGGTGTGTGTGTCGGTGTGTCAGGATGTGTGTGTTTGTGTCGGTGTGTCAGGGTGTGTGTGTGTGTGTCGGTGTGTCAGGGTGTGTGTGTGTGTGTCGGTGTGTCAGGGTGTGTGTGTGTGTCGGTGTGTCAGGGTGTGTGTGTCGGTGTGTCAGGGTGTGTGTGTGTGTGTGTGTGTGTGTCGGTGTGTCAGGGTGTGTGTGTGTCGGTGTGTCAGGGTGTGTGTGTGTGTCGGTGTGTCAGGGTGTGTGTGTGTCGGTGTGTCAGGGTGTGTGTGTGTGTGTCGGTGTGTCAGGGGGTGTGTGTGTGTGTCGGTGTGTCAGGGTGTGTGTGTGTGTGTCGGTGTGTCAGGGTGTGTGTGTGTGTGTGTCGGTGTGTCAGGGGGTGTGTGTCGGTGTGTCAGGGGGTGTGTGTGTGTGTCAGTGTGTCAGGGGGTGTGTGTGTGTGTCAGTGTGTCAGGGTGTGTGTGTGTGTGTGTCGGTGTGTGTGTGTCGGTGTGTCAGGGTGTGTGTGTGTGTCGGTGTGTCAGGGTGTGTGTGTGTGTGTGTGTGTGTCGGTGTGTCAGGGTGTGTGTGTGTGTCAGGGTGTGTGTGTGTGTCAGGGTGTGTGTGTCGGTGTGTCAGGGTGTGTGTGTGTGTGTGTGTCGGTGTGTCAGGGTGTGTGTGTGTGTGTGTGTGTCGGTGTGTCAGGGTGTGTGTGTGTGTGTGTCGGTGTGTCAGGGTGTGTGTGTGTGTGTGTCGGTGTGTCAGGGTGTGTGTCTGTGTATTGGTCAGGGTACGGTGTGTATTGGTGCTCAGCAACAAGTACCTCAATACAGATTAGAAAGACAACTGGTGCTCTGGTCTTGTGACTGTAATTGTATCATCAAAATGTAAAGAAACTTGAAAGGGAAGAAGCGGATTCCATTTGTACAATGCAAATCTGCACTCCAGTAAATCAGGATAGAGATAAAGAGAGAGAGCGAGAGAGAGAGAGATCTGTTTTGATCCCGTGTTTAAGATAAGACTGTTTACTTTATCAGCTGAAAAAGCCAGATCTACACGCTAGGGCTGTCAACCATGCCCTCTCTCCCTCCCTCCCTCCTCCCCTCTCTCTCATACTCTCCCTCCTCCCCCCTCTCTTCTGTTTTTAGTGGTGACTCAGAGCAGCTGCTCTTGGTGGTGTCTCCTGACTCCTGTCACCACAGACAGACGAGCTCCCCTCCTCCAGCAGACAGCACAGCTCAACACCACTACAGCTCTGGCCAAAAGTTTAACATTCCCCCCCCCCCCCCCCATAGAATTAACTAATATTGCTTCATGAAGTCGAATATGATAGGATATCATTTTGTAGTTTCTTTGATTACATGATGTTAAATAATAAATTATGTTCATATACAGGTATATATTTTTAGTTATCTCTCAATCCTAACATTCTAGGTAATGCAAAACTTTTGGCCATAGCTGTATCCAGCAGGGATGGCAATAAGACTCCTATTGCACAGCAGCTTCACCCATTCCAGCTTTTACTAGGAACCGGATCAGCCCCAGTGTGTACAGATAACATGCTCAGCTGTGTCTTAATAAACTGCTAGTTAAAACCAGGAATGGAGAAAATGGGAGTCTTATTTCCATCTCTGATATTGAAAAGATGGAGAAGATGAAAGAACAGACTACCAACAAGACCTACAGCAAAGAGCTCACAAGAATGCAGTCCACTGTGGACCCAACACTTAAACGTGTGTTAAAAGCAGGCAGTTCTGTCGAGTAAAATGACACGCTTGGTTATGAATTGTTCTTCTCCCCCTGTCTTGCAGCATGAAGCGCAGGACTGGCACCACTGGAGAGGTCTGTGGAGAGGACTGTACAGCTTCATCACAGAGACTCTGACTGTGGGATACCTGCGTGGGCTTCGATAGACTGAGAGGGGAGGTGGAGACGGGGGGGAGAGAGAGAGAGAGAGAGAGAGAGAGAGAGAGAGAGAGAGAGGCGGGCTGGGTCCTCGCTCATACACTGCTGAAAACTCATATGTGAATTCCGCTGGCCCGGATTTTTTATTTTTACTTTTTAAACCTAAAACAGTTCAAACAGTGGTTGTCTTGTTTTTGAGTTTTTTTTTATTTTGATTTTTTAAATCTTGTTTGTTTTATGACGGTGAGCCATTCCCTACATGTGACCAGCCCTTCATCGGAGAGGTACAGGGCGATTTACAGAGTTAAAAAAAACAAAAACAATGTTACACATTTTCTTAGCATTGGGAAGTATAATTCTACATACCGATAAAGGACTGAATATTTTCTTTTTAATTTGATTTAAAAAATTTTTTAATTTATGTTATTTATTAAACTTTTTGGGGGGGCATTATTAATATTTCATACATATTAATATCAGTAGGACTGATCAATTCCTTATGATTGAGTTCTGAAAGTTACTGATAATAAATAAATAAAGACTGAAGTGGTACAATTCAGTGAGCACACATAATGATTTTGGGGTGCCATACTGTACCCCCAAAGCTGTGCAAAAGCCCAAAGGCATGACCGCGCCCTTAGAGCCATGATATTGATTCAATCCTGCTGTTCCCAGAAAGCACAGTGCTTCTCCTGTGGAAGGTTTTAGGTTAGCGCTGTAAATAATTGTAGGTTACAAAAAACGAAAAAAAAAAAAAAAAGAAACTTGTGTACATTGACTGACTGTTTCAGCTTTTCTATGAATTTTGTACATCCTTTTCAATAAAGGTTGAAAATACGAGTTCCTGCCGTTTGTACTGAATTTATTGTTTGTGTATAAAAAGGGGTTCGAGGATGGACAGAAATGAAATCCATTGCCTTTTCTACATCCCTCCCCAATTACGACCCCAGGAAAGCTAATGAAATCTAAAGTGTAGGCAAACTGCAGTGTGATTGTGTGTGTGTGTGACTCACTCTGTACATGTCTGAGTGTCTGTGTGTGTGTGTGACTCACCGACTCTGTGGGTGTGTGTGAGACTCTGACTAACTCTGAACATGTCTGTGTGTGTGTGTGTGTGAGACTGTGAACCTCTCGGTGTCTCTGTGTGTGTGTGTGTGTGTGTGTGAGAGACTCTGTGCACCTCTCTCTCTGTGAGTGTCTATGTGTGAGTGATGGGAGACACAGACAGGCTCACCCATCTGTCACCTCGCCCCCCAGCAGCTGTTTCTGAGCACTCCTACAAACCACCTCTACCAGAGTACAACACCTGGGCATTTGTGTTTGTATTCCCCCCCCACCCCCCCAGACAGGCTGCTCTGTGCACCCAGAGCCCAGCTCATCACTTCACACCGCTCTGCAATCATTGCTCTTTTACTCCAACTACAGTCTAATTTCACTTGAAGACAGACTCTTGGAACGAAAACAGCTACACTGAAGGCAGCACGAAGTTTGCAGGGATGGGAAGAGGACTCCCATTGCATAGCGGTCTGATCCATTCCTGGATTTTACCATGTTATAAATAAGAGATGAGAGCAGTAATACAATGACTGGACCTGGGGCAGTGGTGACAGCTCCTCAGAGAATCGCGGGCCAGTCTGTCTGACACTGCTATTCCGAGTCACGATAACAACTACTGACTTCCCCCAGCATACATACCCCTTAGAAAAGATTATAGATACATTACCCTGGTTTGTTATTCTTTACAATGCTTCCCTATGCTTTTACACTGTGCTGTGCTTTTACTATGGGAAACTTTTATAAGGGTTAGTTTACCATTTCTTTTAAATATGCTTCACCAGACTTCTCTGTGCTTTACAATGCTTCCTTATCGTAAAGCACAGAGATGTCTGGTAAAGCATAGGGAAGCATTGTAAAGCACAGAGAGGTCTGGTAAAGCATAGGGAAGCATTGTAAAGCACAGAGAGGTCTGGTAAAGCATAGGGAAGCATTGTAAAGCACAGAGAGGTCTGGTAAAGCATAGGGAAGCACTGTAAAGCACAGAGATGTCTGGTAAAGCATAGGGAAGCATTGTAAAGCACAGAGAGGTCTGGTAAACCAAAAAAAAAAAAAAGTGTTGAGGCTGATCAATGTTCTTTGGGGGTGTGGGTTTGTTTTGAGGGGTTTGTGTGGTTTCTGTGGGGGGTCTGGGTTTGTTTTGAAGGGTTTGTGTGGTTTCTGTGGGGGTCTGGGTTTGTTTTGAAGGGTTCGTGTGGTTTCTGTGGGGGTGTGGGTTTGTTTTGAGGGGTTTGTGTGGTTTCTGTGGGGGGTGTGGGTTTGTTTGAGGGGTTCGTGTGGTTTCTGTGGGGGGTGTGGGTTTGTTTGAGGGGTTCGTGTGGTTCTGTGGGGGGGTCTGGGTTTGTTTGAGGGGTTCGTGTGGGTTCTGTGGGGGGGGTGTGGGTTTGTTTTGAGGGGTTCGTGTGGTTTCTGTGGGGGGTGTGGGTTTGTTTTGAGGGGTTCGTGTGGTTCTGTGGGGGGGTCTGGGTTTGTTTGAGGGGTTCGTGTGGTTCTGTGGGGGGTGTGGGTTTGTTTGAGGGGTTCGTGTGGTTTCTGTGGGGGGTGTGGTTTTTTTTTTAAGGGGTTCGTGTGGTTCTGTGGGGGGGTCTGGGTTTGTTTGAGGGGTTTGTGTGGTTCTGTGGGGGGTGTGGGTTTGTTTGAGGGGTTCGTGTGGTTTCTGTGGGGGGTGTGGGTTTGTTTTGAGGGGTTCGTGTGGTTCTGTGGGGGGGTCTGGGTTTGTTTGAGGGGTTCGTGTGGTTCTGTGGGGGGTGTGGGTTTGTTTGAGGGGTTCGTGTGGTTTCTGTGGGGGGTGTGGTTTTTTTTTTAAGGGGTTCGTGTGGTTCTGTGGGGGGGTCTGGGTTTGTTTGAGGGGTTTGTGTGGTTCTGTGGGGGGTGTGGGTTTGTTTGAGGGGTTCGTGTGGTTTCTGTGGGGGGTGTGGGTTTTTTTTAAGGGGTTCGTGTGGTTCTGTGGGGGGGTCTGGGTTTGTTTGAGGGGTTTGTGGGGTTCTGTGGGGGGTGTGGGTTTGTTTGAGGGGTTCGTGTGGTTTCTGTGGGGGGTGTGGGTTTTTTTTAAGGGGTTCGTGTGGTTCTGTGGGGGGGTCTGGGTTTGTTTGAGGGGTTTGTGTGGTTCTGTGGGGGGTGTGGGTTTGTTTGAGGGGTTCGTGTGGTTTCTGTGGGGGGTGTGGTTTTTTTTTTTTTTAAGGGGTTCGTGTGGTTCTGTGGGGGGGGCCTGGGTTTGTTTGAGGAGTTCGTGTGGTTCTGTGGGGGGTGTGGGTTTGTTTGAGGGGTTCGTGTGGTTCTGTGGGGGTGTGTGGGTTTGTTTGAGGGGTTCGTGTGGTTCTGTGGGGGGTGTGGGTTTGTTTGAGGGGTTCGTGTGGTTCTGTGGGGGGGTCTGGGTTTGTTTGAGGAGTTCGTGTGGTTCTGTGGGGGGTCTGGGTTTGTTTGAGGGGTTTGTGTGGTTCTGTTTGTACTGGACCCCCAGGCAGTCCACCACACCACTGCCCATCATCCCAGCGAAGAAGAAGAAATTCCTGTGAGGAGCATCTCTCTGGGAGAGGGCCTGGAAAAACAGAGAATAATAATAATAATAATAATAATAATAATAATAATAATAATAATACTACTACTACTACTACCACTACCACTAATAATACCTTGTAACAAACCCAATCCTTAAGCAACGTCCAATAACTAGTATTTTGTGACGGAATTACAAGTAAACTACCCTGAACAATATAAGCTCTCCAAAGTAGTAGTATTGCGCAACAGAACCAAGAAAAATTGCTGGGTAAGGCAGGATTGTTTACAACACCTAGAAAATATTAAGAAAATTAAATCAGAAGACAGCACCAGAATTCACATAGCAGATGTTATAGAATATGTGTGGAATATTATACTTGTCAACAGAGGTATCAAACATTTGATGTACATGAGTTTTAATCAGACAGCATTTGGACCATTCACAAATGTTCAGCAGAGACCACATTAATACTAATCATATAGGACAGATCAAGTGTTTAGTAAATGTACAGCCTAACATGCCCATGTTGATTAAAGTGTTTATCACAGAGTCCATCAGGCAGTCCTTATAGAAAAAAAATGTCCATGAAACAACCACAAGCAATACTTTAAAAGTCCCAAGCTGTTATATCAGGTCCATATTGAGAATGCAGGTTGAGCCAGTAAAGTTTAAACACAAAACAAAAAAAACAAAATGAGACTTCTATGAGAGGTGCTCGTTAAACCCTGATGTATAACCAAAATGAGACTTCTATGAGAGGTGCTCGTTAAACCCTGATGTATAACCAAAATGAGACTTCTATGAGAGGTGCTCGTTAAACCCTGATGTATAACCAAAATGAGACTTCTATGAGAGGTGCTCGTTAAACCCTGATGAATAACCAAAATGAGACTTCTATGAGAGGTGCTCGTTAAACCCTGATGTATAACCAAAATGAGACTTCTATGAGAGGTGCTCGTTAAACCCTGATGTATAACCAAAATAAGACTTCTATGAGAGGTGCTCGTTAAACCCTGATGAATAACCAAAATGATAATAATCCCAAACAGTCAGAACAAAACAGATAATCCAGCAGCGAAAGATAAGATTCCTCCCCATCAGGGGATCTCACCCAGTTCTTCCTTGGTCCTGTCGAGCTTGGAGTTTCCAACCAGGTAAGGAGACAAAAAGTGATGATTTGGATAATAAGTGGATTAGTCACTGTTGTTGCTCTTAGGATAAAAAAAATAAACAATTTAAATGATGTAGATAGTTTCCATTGGGCAGGAGATTAGATAACTGGTTACTTTCCAACTGGAAAATGGCAGATTAGAAAAAATACACTGTTTCTAACAACCAACCGATCATTGCTTCCCGATCTCTCTTTTATAGACAGCAACCTTCTTCAAAAAACCCTGCTCTTTCCTCCAAACACTCTGCATCCACACAAAACCACACCCGAAAAAGAATCACCCCCTTCCCAGGAAGTAATAGCCATATTTAAAGGGCTCCCAATTAAGATACTTAGACAATGATAAATCAAGCTCAATAAGCCCTTTGTCAAGGCAATTAGCAACACCTGCCTCTAATTAGAACTTCCATGTGGAAATTTAGGAAAAGAGCATTCAGTTAAAACAACAGAGACCAGTGCAGAGATAAACCCCTTACCAAAAACTGACAGTAAATTGATATAGCTTCACCTAAGTTTTACCTTATGAATCTGAAAGGCCCACTTTAGAACCGAGGACAAAATTACTTATTTAGAAATTGAATAGAGAATTAACTTAACCTGGCCAGGTATTCTGATACTCAATTAAGAGCAGGAGGCAGCAAATTACTACAACCTTAACACTGAGGCTAATCAAGCTGGTAGTAAAACCTGGAATGGATGAAACTGCTACACAATGGGAGTCAATTTCTATCCCTGCTACGACTACTGCTACTAAATAATAAAGTAAAACACATCTGCCGCCCAGGGGATGTGAACCCTAAATTAAAATCTAACCTTAACCTTGACTACCTCCTGTCCCAGGACCCCTCCCTCCACAGCACACACCAGAGCCATTTCTGAGAAACAGTAACTGCAAAAGAAGAAACACTGGAATCAGTCAGACATCAGCAACAGCCAGCCAGGGATGGGGATAAGACTCCTATTGCACAGCAGTTTCACTCGCCCTGGCACATAGGCGACTGGCTGAGACGTGTCTTGTTGAACTTGCAGGAAAACCAGGAACGGGTGAAACTGCTGTGGAATGGGAGTCTTATTACAGACAGCAGCTTCATACAAGATCTCTTAAAACGAACAGAGATATCGTTCTGCTGAGTTAGTTTGTGCCTAAACAACATGAGTGGAACAAGCACAAGGATCTTACACAAGCTGGGATCCCACTACAGCTCAGTATAGCTCACTTCTTCGCTAAATACACAGCAGAGACAAACTAGAATCCTTCTTCAGAGAAAATAACAATATAAAAATGACCCTGCTGCTGTATTTGCAAGTCAAATTCGGAGCACTTCTCTGGTCGATGCCTCTGTGGAATTTGCCTATCAACTCAAGAGAGACAAACACATATTGGGAGTCGATGTACAGTCCCCTTGAGTCATGCTTTTGATCCTTTTTTAAAAACCCTGCAAAACAAGGCAGCAGCGTCGTTGCGTCCCAGTTCACAAATCCGATGCAAGACTGCTTGTGTCTGTCTGTCTGTCTGTCTGTCTGCGTCTCTCTCTGTCTCTGTCCCTCCTCAGCTGACAAAGCTCACCAGCACGTTGTTTCGGATCTGAAGCAGCAGCTCAGAGTCCTCTCCCACAGGATCCATGCCCTTATCCGTGCCGGATTTCAGGAGCACTGAACGAGAGAAAGGACGAAAAACCCCGAGGAGCCCCCAAAACAGTTGTTTATCCTCACGAAACAAGACTCCTACTGCACAGCAGTTTCATCCAGTCCAGGTTTTCCTACCAGCCACAGTGTGTACAGGTAACAAGTTCAGGTGTGTCTTATTAAAACCAGGAATGGATCACACTGCGATGCAATGGGAGTCTGAACAAGGATGTCATTAACATCCACCCTCCATGATCTTAATTCAAAATTATTATTATTATTATTATTTATTTCTTAGCAGACGCCCTTATCCAGGGCGACTTACAATCGCAAGCAAATACAAATACATTCAAGTGTTACAATATAAGTCATACAATAAGAACAAGAAATACAATAATTCTCAAGTGTGACAAACCACAATTCAATAATACAGCAGATAATAGTGAAAGTTACATCAGGATATGATTAAGTAGTGATAGTTACATCAGGATATGATTAAGTACAAAATACTACAGATTAAACACTTGGGAGATTACAATATTCTGAGGTACAGGATTAAATGCAGTAAAATAGGGGGCAGATAAGAGCAAAATAAAGCATATTTAAATGAAGGGTGATAGTGTCCCAGGATACAACAGAGGAGTTCTACAGGTGCTGTTTGAAGAGGTGAGTCTTAAGGAGGCGCCGGAATGTGGTCAGGGACTGGGCAGTCCTGACATCTGTAGGAAGGTCGTTCCACCACTGCGGAGCAAGGGTGGAGAAGGAGCGGGCTCGGGAGGCAGGGGAGCGTAGCGGAGGTAGAGCCAGTCTTCTAGTGCAGGCGGAGCGGAGAGGTCGAGTGGGGGTGTAGGGAGAGATGAGGGTCTGGAGGTAGCTGGGTGCAGTCTGATCAAGGCATCTGTAGGCTAGTACAAGAGTCTTGAACTGGATGCGAGCGGTGATCGGGAGCCAGTGGAGCGAGCGGAGTAGTGGAGTAGCGTGGGCGAAGCGAGGTAGAGAGAACACCAGGCGAGCAGCAGAGTTCTGGATGAGCTGGAGCGGACGGGTGGCGGACGCAGGGAGGCCAGCCAGGAGGGAGTTGCAGTAGTCTAGGCGGGAGAGTACCAGGGCCTGGACCAGGAGCTGGGTAGCATAGTTGGTGAGGAAGGGTCGGATTCTTCGGATGTTGCTCAGGAAGAATCTGCAAGTGCGTGCCAGAGTGGAGATGTGCTGGGAATAAGAGAGGCAGGGGTCCAGGGTGACTCCAAGGTTTTTAGCTGAGGAAGAGGGAGAGAGTGTGGTAGATTCCAGAGGAACAGAGATAGAGAGATCAGAGGAGGGGGAGGAGGAGGGAAAGAAAAGGAGGTCAGATTTAGAGAGGTTGAGTTTGAGGTGATGCGAGTGCATCCAGGAGGAAATAGCAGACAGACAGGTAGAGATACGGGAGGAGATGGTGGAGTCAGAGGTGGGGAAGGAGAGGAAAATCTGAGCATCATCAGCATAGAAATGGTATGAGAAACCATAGGATGCGATGAGGGGGCCCAGGGAGCGGGTGTAGAGAGAGAACAGGAGAGGACCCAAGACTGACCCTTGGGGGACTCCAGTCAAGAGAGGGTGAGGTGTGGAGGTTGCTCCACGCCAGGTTACCTGGTAAGTGCGGTTGGAGAGGTAGGAGGAGAACCAGGCCAGAGCAGTGCCAGAGATCCCCAGGTCAGCAAGAGATGATAGTAGAATAGAGTGATCAACAGTGTCAAAGGCAGCAGAGAGGTCGAGGAGAATTAGGACAGAGGAGAGAGAGGCAGCTCGGGCACACTTAAGTGAGTTGGTGACAGAGAGAAGGGCGGTTTCAGTGGAGTGAGCAGAGCGGAAGCCAGATTGGAGAGGGTCAAGCAGAGAGTGGTTGGACAGGAAAGCAGAGAGCTGGCGGTGTACAGTCCGCTCGAGGGTTTTGGAGAGGAAGGGTAGGAGGGAGACAGGACGGTAGCTCTGGAGGGAGGTGGGGTCGAGGGTAGGTTTTTTGAGGAGGGGAGTGATAGAGGCTTTTTTGAAGGCAGAGGGGAAGATGCCAGAAAGTAGAGAGGTGTTGAGGAGGGAGGAGATGAAGGGGAGTAGAGCAGGAGCAGCAGCTTGAAAGAGGTGAGTGGGGAGGGGGTCCAAGGCACACGTGGTGGGTTTGTGACCCTGGAGCAGGGAGGAGAGGTCAGAGTCTGAGAGGGGCAAGAAGGTGGAGAGGGAGGGCGAGTTAGTAGGGGATGTAGTGGGTGTAGGGGTTGGAGCAGGAGGGGGTGCGGGGGAGGGAGAGGTGTTAAAGAGTTTGCGGATATCTGAGAGAAGAAGGAGGCAAAGTCGTCAGGGGAGATAGAGGAGGGAGGAGGAGGGGGGGGAGGGTTTAGGAGGGAGGAGAAGGTAGAGAATAGTTTACGTGGGTTGTTAGTGGAGGCTTGGATTACAGATTGGAAATAAGCACATTTAGCAGAGGAGAGAGTAGAGGAGAAGGAGGAGAGAAGAGTGCGGTAAAGGTCTAGGGCAGCAGGGAGTTTGGTTCTCTTCCATTCTCTTCCATTTCTTTTCAAAATCAGAGCTATCACTGTGATGAAAGAGTAGACCATGACATGTACAGAATATTAAAGAATAATACATTTGAAATGAAATCACGATTCTCCAGATCAATGCGAAAATAGTGACAAATCTCCCCTTTACCAGCGAGAGAGTAAACACAGCACTGGGAAAGATCAATGCTTTAACCTAAATAACACAACTCTAAGAGTTCTTTATATAATACACACACATGCTTAAACCTTAAATTAAAACCAGTGGACTACAGAGATTTCTGTAAATGCTGAACAAGGAAAAGGGGGATGAGAGACAGAGAGAGAGATCACGATGGGGAGAGGGAATTAGAATGCTTTTTTTTGGTTTTTTAAAAAATTTAGTAGTCACCAATTACCCTGTTTTTCTCCCAATTCGAAATGTCCAATTGTATTTAGTCCTCGGTCGGCAGTGGAATAGCCTGGACTCGAAGGGGCGCCTTTACTGGATGCGCCACTCGGGAGCCCTGCTTTTTGGATTTTTATTAGAGATTTTTCTACACCCAGCTCTTTGTATTTCTAAAAGCGACTTCCTGCTACATTCAAGGTAAATCAAAACAAAACACAACTAAAGATACGACCTTGAGTTAAAAAGAAGAAACGTGATTCTGAGCTGCCACACAGGGACGTGATAATCCAGGAGTCGTGCTTTTCGGGAAAACAAGCGAGCAGTTCAATATGCAACACGCTCCCTCCCTCCCCCGCTAGCAGCACCCTGGGGCACAGACACATTACCATGACTATCTCAGTCTGTCACACAAACTGAAACTCCAGGTAAGAACTAGAAGAAAACAAAACACACCTTTCTAAAAGTTTAACGCAGTATTTTTGCAGTTGCTTTTCCTTTTGAATGTACACTGTATATTTACCATAGTTTACCCTTGTTTTTTTAATCTGCTTTATCATACCTTGCTATTCTTGTCAATCCTTGCCTATGCTTTACCAACCTTCCACTTTGCTGTGCTTTTACTGAGGGACATTTTTATAAGGGTTAGTTTACCACACCTCTCTGTGCTTTACAATGCTTCCCTATGCTTTACCAGACCTCTCTGTGCTTTACAATGCTTCCCTATGCTTTACCAGACCTCTCTGTGCTTTACAATGCTTCCCTATGCTTTACCAGACCTCTCTGTGCTTTACAATGCTTCCCTATGCTTTACCAGACCTCTCTGTGCTTTACAATGCTTCCCTATGCTTTACCAGACCTCTCTGTGCTTTACAATGCTTCCCTATGCTTTACCAGACCTCTCTGTGCTTTACAATGCTTCCCTATGCTTTACCAGACCTCTCTGTGCTTTACAATGCTTCCCTATGCTTTACCAGACCTCTCTGTGCTTTACAATGCTTCCCTATGCTTTACCAGACCTCTCTGTGCTTTACAATGCTTCCCTATGCTTTACCAGACCTCTCTGTGCTTTACAATGCTTCACTATGCTTTACCAGACCTCTCTGTGCTTTACAATGCTTCACTATGCTTTACCAGACCTATCTGTGCTTTACAATGCTTCCCTATGCTTTACTAGACCTCTCTGTGCTTTACAATGCTTCCCTATGCTTTACCAGACCTCTCTGTGCTTTACAATGCTTCCCTATGCTTTACCAGACCTCTCTGTGCTTTACAATGCTTCCCTATGCTTTACCAGACCTCTCTGTGCTTTACAATGCTTCCCTATGCTTTACCAGACCCCTCTGTGCTTTACAATGCTTCACTATGCTTTACTAGACCTCTCTGTGCTTTACAATGCTTCCCTATGCTTTACCAGACCTCTCTGTGCTTTACAATGCTTCCCTATGCTTTACCAGACCTCTCTGTGCTTTACAATGCTTCCCTATGGTTTCCCACACCTCTCTGTGCTGTATCACACTGTGCTGTGCTTTCTCTACGGGGTAGGGACAGTTTTGAAAAACACGTCCATGCTGCAGTTTATTAAAATCCAGTTTTAATAATTTACGATGGTTTTCCCCTCTTCTCGTGTTAGATTTTGCCCAGGTAGTTTCCAGGACACTGAAAACAGAAAGCCGCTGGATGGACTATGAGACTGTAGCAGCAGCAGTAGCAGTTGCCGCGGTAACTCCTTTTATTACACAGATGCAGAACCGCAGTGGAATGTCAAAGTTCAGTTCCCTAGTCTGCTCCAGTCATGCTCTTGAAGCTTTCACGTAAGTGCTGCGGATCGCTCTCCAACCCTTTCTGATGACACCTCACTTCCTGCGACCACCTGTCAGTCAGCAGCGTCGCTCGGTTACGCCTCGCTAGTCCCCGCCCACTCTCAGTTTCCACACAGGACAGAGTGGGGGAAAGAAACACATGAACGAAACAAACAGCAAGACAGCCACACAGCAGCACAACACATTACCATTACAATCACAGCACAACTGTGAATCTGCCCTAACAATTACAGTGCTAAGCGAAGCGGCGCGTCTCCTCACCATGTCGTCACACAAGCATTGTCTGTGCCACTCGGTAAAACAGGAACCTCTTGTTCCTCAAATCGGGGGTCAGTGCTATTATTAGCACCAAAGACAAACGGGTTTAACCTTTAAATAAATACATTTAGAAAAAAAAACAACACAAACTGAGGAAACAGCTTTCAGTTGAAACCGTCTCTGTGGGAATAGGAACAAGATTTTTAAGAGGAGTAACACACACACATTTATATACTATATTATTATATATATAATGTTTAAGGGTGAAACCTTTTTTCGGCACTCACCAGTGTCCAGTCGGGTGAGTCTAGTTTCATCCAAATCTTCAGCATCAATGCTGGGCCAATCTAGTTTTACCTATTCCAATTATTTGGGTGAGTCTAGTTTTGCATTTCTACACTCAGCCCTGCCAGCTTCCAAGTGTGTGCCAGGGCACTTGCCTTGTCTTTGCGATGTTAAAACTTTATTTCTTATTTAGGGGTTCTTTGCTTGGGAAATACTAACCAGGGCTACGTTATACAGTAGCACTGAAAAGAATGATGTGTTACAATACTGCCCTGCACTATTGCAATGTAATTGGTGTTATTACTAATATTATTTTATTTACCATTATAATTATCATCATCATCATCATCACCATTATTATCGTCATCATCAACACACTGTTTTTTCCATTTAAAATGTAAAACAGCAGAGCTGAAAAGACACGAGACAAACAGAAAAGAATGGACAGAAAGAGAGAGAACAGAGAAAGAAAGAAAGAAAGAAAGAAAGAAAGAAAGAAAGAAAGAAAGGACAGAAGGAGCCCCGTGGGCCGCTTCCTCACCTTCTTCACCAGTGTCGTCTCTTTCAGGTCCAGTTTGGGTTTTTTGGCCTCGGGCTCGTCGCTCCTCTCTGGTTTCACCACTTTGGGCTTCTCTCTGAAAACCAAACGCTAAACCATTTCAGGGTTCAGTGCTATGAAGAGGTGACATATGATAAACAGCACATCTCAAATCAGAAGCAAAACTCGTGTGACAGTGGACCCTGTGTAAATTCTAGCACGCACAACTGCAATAAGAAATAAAACTCCTGTTGCATAGTGGTTTGATCCGTTCCTGGTTTTACTAGGAGCTTAATAAGACACATCTGAGCTTGTTACCTGCACACACTGGGGCTGATCAAGCTGGTAGTTAAACCTGGACTGGGTGACACTGCTGTCGTGTTTCCACCCAACAACAGGTCAGGCACACCTGGGGAGAGTTTTATTGTTATTATTAGTTAGTCATTTAGCAGATGCTTTTATCCAAAGCGATGTACAGAGACTAGGGGGTGAGCGATGTATCATCATCCACTGCTGCTGCAGAGTCACTTCCACTCTCCTCAGAATATTGCTGGGTTTAATTGGGAGGGGATGGAGGGGAGAGGGGAGCAGCAACAACATAAAGCAGTGATGTTTAAAAGCAGCTCCAAATGCATTTGAAGTGAAGTAAACATTTTAATGATTTTGCTTTTTAATTGAATTTCAATACTAAGTGACCCCAGGACTTTAAGGGATCTGCATACACACACTTGTGTTTTCAGTATTACTCTCCCCATGTGCAAGCCAGATAAACACTCAGGGATCACTGTGTACAATATTAACAACTGGCCTGGTACCCTACAGACCTATAATGAATAAGATAACGCTATCGAAATCGCCCTGAAGGCTGAACTCGAACGATCTCAATGAAGCCCGTTCCTTGGACAGCCCTCGTTTTGAACTAACCCGTTTCGTTCTTTGTTCTTTTGCCTGTGGTCGGGGCTGATAAAGCCTGCGCTGTGCACAGGAGAGGAGTCCAAGTTCCTTATCCCGGAACTTCACTCGCAAACGGGCGTACCAGGGAGCACCCAAAAAACAGGCCCACACAATCTGAGGAAGAGCTGTCAAAAAAAACACGCACCCAGCTACGTTCTCGAAGCTGCTCAATCCAAAACAGTTTGTCTGAACAGACAACACAGACGATTTACTAACCTAAAGCGAATCTCAGGCTGCTGACGGTTAATTTGCAATTCCAATTACAGCAGAACTGTTTGATAAAATTACAAATTCCACTGCTATGGGGCAGCAGTGTGGAGTAGGGGTTAGGACTCTGGACTCTTGACTGGAGGGTTGTGGGTTCAATCCCAGGTGGGGGACACTGCTGCTGTACCCTTGAGCAAGGTACTTTACCTAGATTGCTCCAGTAAAAACCCAACTGTATAAATGGGTTTAATAAAAATAATGTAATTGTATGTAAAAAAAATAACGTATAAAAAATAATGTAATTGTATGTAAAAAATAATGTGATATCTTGTAACAATTGTAAGTCGCCCTGGATAAGGGCGTCTGCTAAGAAATAAATAATAATTTTCTTCCATTGCAATTACACTGCTGTAAATACATTAACATCTCAACACACCAGCGCTTTCTTATTTCTGTGACCTGTGTTTCCTCAGGCATGGTGCTGTGAGCTGCGCAGACCCTCCATTTATTACCAGACAATAGGAGGCAGACCGCTGGGGAAAGGAACACGGAGTTCTGAGATTGTGAGTCACGTTTCCTACATCCCCTTTCTCTCGCTACTCTGAACTTTGTCAATTGTAACAGCCCCCCACCCCGGACGACCTTCCTGTAAACAGTCAAAGAAAATAATAATAATAATAATAAAATATGATTGGGTTGACACACAGACACTGCACTGCTCCCTCCCACCCCTAAGAGAAAGGGTGCTCCCTCCAGTCCAGGGGAGGTTCTATTCAGCTTTAACAATTGAACGTTTAAGTCAATGGATTACTACAAAAAAAATCATTGGCTTTGATCCCAGAACACACGATACAAATGAATAACTAAAATAATCTAACAAGGTTCACAGAGTGCAAAGGAAACTTTTCACCTTTTAATACTTCATTGTAAAGGAGCACGCGCGCCATCTAGTGGCTCTCTGTGGTATAGCCTCTGGCCAAGAGATCCCCGGTACGCATCAAAGAAATTTCAACTCCGATAACTCAATCGTTTCATTAATAGCTTTGCTGTAGGGGTCACTGATCAGTTGTACTGCACAAACTGATTCTTCGGATAAGCTCTCCACAGAAGCGGGTTATTGGTGTCGATCGGGCTGATTTATCATACCATCCACGGGGATGAGGAACTGGGCTCGGACAGAGTCCTCTGTAACCTGGAAGTCAAAGAGCATCTCAATCATTGAAAAATTTAGCAGCACAGGGATGGCAATAGCACAGCAGTGTCACCCATTCCAGGTTTGGTATGGTAATATGACTCATATTGCAGAGCGGTTTGCTCAATTCCTGGTTTTATAAGACACACCTGAGCTTGTTGCCTAGCAAGCTGGTGGTAAAACCTGGAATGGGTCGAAACTGCTGCGCAACAGGAGTCTTATTGCCATCCCGCAATGGTAGGAGACCACAGGCAGGACGCAGGTACCTGATCGTGATCCAGACAGGATCAGGTTTTTGGCCACTTCAGCTCCGAGACCCTTCATCCCGACAAGCAGGACTATGGATGTGCGGAGACTGGAACACAAAGCGAAACAGAGACCAGGTGGTTATTCATTATTATTATTATTATTATTATTATTATTATTTAAAGTCATTTAGCAGACGCTTTTATCCAAAGCGACTTACAGAGACTGCAGAGTCACACTTCCAATAGGACCTCGGTTTTACATCTCAAAAGGACGAGAGAGAGAGAGAGCCACACTCGATGAAGCACGCTGTCCACAAACCAATCTGAATGGGGAGTGTGGGAAACACAGCATGCCCCTACTGTAGTCTGTACCATCAGCACTGTATAACTTTGATATTGTTTTAAAAAGGAAAATCGTGTATAAATTGAAACTGCAACTCTGTATATAACTACACGGTGTCGCTCCATTCATCGACTCGTTGCGATCTGAACATCACATCGTTTTACGAACACACAAATCAAAATGTATTAAATTAAGTCTGATGGTACTTTTATTAAATGATAAACACCCACCGCTTCTGTGCACCCAGACCCCACAGACGGATTGTTAATGTTTTGTAAGATAATTGGAAAATCATAATTAAGCAGTTTTATATTCAAAATCCCGCTAAACCCGGTTTGAAAAGACGCTTACAGATGACGCGACCACAATAGTGACGTGTGAGTTACGCAATTATAAAGTCGATAAAGAAGGGGGGCGTAACTATCAACGTGGACCGGCATTAAATTCTTAAAGTACGATTCTTTTTTAAGAGTACATCGATCTCTTTACTCTGTAAATACTGTAATGCAGTCGATATGCTTACGACGTTGTAATCGGACGACTGAAAAAACAAACCGATCAACATTTAAACAAACAAAAAACGGTAACCAAGGTCTTCGGCTATCTCCGTGAGCCCCCTACGCTTTGCGACGTCATCTTCGACAGCTCCGCCTCCCGCCCGCCTCTTCTCTCGTTAGTCGAGCCACGCCGCCATTTTACGCAGAAGAGTTTCATTTTTCAGCGCGGCTATAGAGGCAGGAGCGTGAGGGGAAAAAAAAACAGTCTCCTCTCTTATTATTTCTTTGTAAATGTGGAATGAAATTATTCAGAACTGAACATTTAACTAAAAAACAATAACCAACAAAAAAGCTCCAAAAACAGTGACGCATAAACCAGTATACACCGAGTTGTAATTTTTTTTGTACTAAAAGTACAGAGGGAAATGGCTGTGGAAAGCATGAATGTCCATCAATCTTCCCCAACAACCTCCAACCATGAACACAGCAACAACGTCCTCACTGACGAAAGGTCGAGTAATTCTACATATTTCTGTAAAAGAGTTTATTTATCCTGGGCTTTTTTCTTCTTTATAGGTAGAAAAGCCCCCGTGGCTTTGTAAATGTTTTTGTTTTGTTTTGTTTTTCAAAGGGAGTAAAGAAAGTCGCCAATTTTTCGAGGAAACAAGTAAAGGTAACAAACGCCATCTTGAAACGTTGCAAAAAAAAAAAACCCGAAAGGAAGGCCAAACCAACATTTTTTTTTAACTGGGATTTTGTACAGTATTTTAATTTAATATTTTTAGGTATACTTTTTAAAAAAAATAAAATAAATTACACGTTTTTTTTTTTTGGATAAACTAAAGAGAGTTTTTTTTTAAACAAGTATCCGCCAGTAATCTAGAAAATTTTTACAACAGAATCAGACGCAGGACAAATATTATGGAAAGTGTATTTGTTAAGATACAGCAATTACTACTACGGTTTTTTATTATTTGATAAATTATTTTAAAGTGTTAAAACCAAGTCTAATTCGAAAGATACGTTGTTTCTGATAGAAAAACGTCATATTTTTTAAAGCTGTATTACAAATACGTATTTTACAAAATATGTACCTATATATGAATAGTTTATATTTGTCTGTTTAATTTCGACGATAAAGGAAGTGTTGTTTAATTGAAAATAATGAGTCACTGGGGTGTGGCGTGTGCAATTTTATCTGTTCAAACGCAGTTGGTTAGACAAAAAAGGCAAGCTAGTACTGTATTAGATTAGAAAACTTAACATTTTCTAAATAATTTGTCCTGAAACTATTATTACAGTGTTAACTTTAATATAAGTGTTAATGTTTTTTCCCCCCACTCAGCTTTTAAAATAGTCATCATTATTTACTAATTACATAAACTGCATATATATATATATATATATATATATATATATATATATATATATATATAATCCAAATGTATACTCAACCCTACATGCATGCAACTGGTATGTGTGTGTGTATGTATATGTGTGTGTGTGTGTATATATATATATATATATATAACAATTCCTACAGTATATAAAGCATGCTTTTAGATTTTACAAGTTTATTACACATTTCAAAGTACAGTCTTTCAAGAAAATGTTCCATATCATCAGGTCTCCAGAATCTGTTAAAAATAAAACTAAATAAAAAAAACTTTTCAGGGCATACAGTATAAAAACCCCTAACCCTTTACTCTCAATCCCCAATACTGTACTGTATCCCATGAATATATTAAATCATTATTACCCCCCACCCACCCATCCACTTATTTGTATTACAGTAGTTGTGTATAGTAAATGTTAAAAAAAAAAAAATAATCCTTTCATCAATTTAATTTTTTTTTTCTTACAGTATCTCCTTTTCCAGATCATAACGTTTCAAAAGCATTCCTGAAGTAAAACAAAACACAACACTTTTTACTCCCTTAAAGCTCCATTAGGACCTGTATTTAGAATTGGTATTCTTAGGAGAAAGGAATACAGATCTGCCCCAAATACAAGGCAAATAAACCAGTTTGATTTTCTATTTCTTTTTTGGGATACATTTGCAGTGTAGAACTTTTTCGCTGGTAAGTGCCCTATATTGTTAATTCCAATCAATACCTTGCTGTAAAATTGACCCAAAATTGTGCTTCGATGTTTAAAGTAAATGTACCTTTGTAATCCCTTAGCAGTTCATAGAGTATCTTAGAAGAAATCTACTCAGTTCTAAGCTTTTTGCACAGAGAATTGTGAGGGTCTGGAACCAACTCCCCAGTAATGTTGTTGAAGCCGACACCCTGGGATCCTTCAAGAAGCTGCTTGATGAGATTCTGGGATCAATAAGCTACTAACAACCAAACGAGCAGGATGGGCCGAATGGCCTCCTCTCGTTTGTAAACCTTCTTATGTTCTTAAGCTTATTATTATTACTTGTATAATTTATTAATCAGGTGTGTCTATTTATAGTTTTATCAAAATAGTTCGACCCAGTAATTTTATCTTTGCATAACTGCGTAACAAAGAAAAAAAAACCCACCACACTGTGTGTGTGTGTGTGTTTGGAAGACAGATAAGGTGTTGATGGTTCCTCGCTGTGGAACTTATTAATCAGAAATAAGACTAGTGGAAGCTGTAACACAAACCTCCAGTAACACGCAAAGGTAACTTGATAAGGACTTATCGAGTGCTGCTTTAAATTGGTAACTGGCGTCCATTTAATATTTAAAATCTTGAGTTTTGAAAACCCTTGTTATAAGCTGTTGCTTATCTTCAAGTAAAAATACACTGGTGGGGGTATTTCTGCTTAATGCAAATGCATATTTTACAGAGCGGAAGAAAACTAGCAGACCAGTCATATTAAGAAATGATTCGAAAGGTTATTTAACCGTCCCTTCAGTCTGCAGCTTCCCTGCTTATTTTATACTGAAAACATTTTAGTTGTTGTAAGAAAACGTGACTCTGTTGGGACAACTTGCTATTAGTTCGCTAACTTGGGTAACATTCATTTTACTAATAATAATGCCGTGTCTTGGTCTAAATATCTTGATAAAAAAAATAGCCTGTTATGTTCTGTGTTGACATTTTTTATTGTTTCTGAATGTTTTGTTGAAACGTGTTAGAGGGAAGGAGGCGGGATAAAAAAAATAACTAATGTATCAGACGTTGAAGATCACTTTCGCACTGTAAAAATGGGTTTCATTTCTCTTTAGTTTTCCAAACTTTTAAATATAAGGATTAAACACATTTGAACATTCATTTATTATGAGCACCTGTAACTGACCAGCCAAAATAAAAATAAAAAAAACCCTGGAAATAAGACTCCCATTGCACAGCAGTGTCACCCATTCCAGGTTTTAAGACCAGCTTGATTAGCCCCACAGTGTGTCTAGGCAACAAGCTCAGGTGTGTCTTATTAAACTCCTTGTAAAACCAGCAATGGATCAAACTGCTGTGCAGCGGGAGTCTTATTTCCATCCCTGTAACGTGTTTGTGTGTAAGACTGCATGTGTACAGCGTATTACGTTATATGGTATGAGACTGTAGAAATATTGAGGAAGAAAGCCTGAATTGTACACCTCTGGAAACGCTGAGGTTAAAGTTCAAGCAAAACTGAACAGTGTAATTGTTTCTACTCGGTTTGCGCGCTCGTACCGTCGTGTTGTTGGGTGATCTGTTTCGACTCGTTCTTGGAATGCACTTTGAATTCCAGAGTTGTGTTTTGTTTTGTTTTGTTTTTTTTAAACACCTTCCCAAATAAACTATTTACAGGACAGAAAAATACAAAAAAAACTAAATAAAACAGAAAACAGTAAAATGTGAGGGATAACGTTAAAACAAAGCGAAAACTGGTAGCAGTTTCACCTATTCCAGGTTTTACTAAGAGCTTGATAAGTGAGCTAGGAGTGGAGTGTGTATAGTGATTTGGGTACGGAGTGTGTATAGTGATTTGGGTAGGGAGTGTGTATAGTGATTTGGGTACGGAGTGTGTATAGTGACCTGGTTGGTTTTCTTGGCCCTGCAGCAGGGAGCATCAGGAGCTGGAGGAAGGGGAGCTAGAAGATGACGGAGGGGAGGTGGAGAGCCCCAAAGCCGGGGAGCCCCAGGAGAAAACGGGGGGCCGCGGGAGAGAGAGGGAGAGGCACGGGAGCGGCTCGGAGGACGACAAGTCTCACCGACGCAAGAGGAAGAGGAGGAAAGAGAGAGAGAAGGAGAAGGAGAAGAGGAGGGCGAAGAAGAGACGAAAATCCAAACACAAAGTGGGTAGCCTGGACAGAACTGTACTGATCTAACTTTGCTGTGCTTTCAGCTGTAGGGTCGACTCATTGCTGACGGAGATCTGTGCTGCTGAGTTTTCTGTTTTCTGATTGATTCTGTTTCTTTACTCATTATTTCTTGTGTTTGATGTTGTGTGCTGTGGTGCTGTGAGCCTCTTGCCAGGTCGTCGTTGGAAATGACAGTTTGTTCTCAGTTGACTCCTCTGGATAAATACAGGGTTCGATTGATCGATTGCAACTAGTGTAAATATTCACACTACGCAAGGGTAATGCCTAATACAAAATTGGCAAAGAGGGCACAAGAGAATGAAATACACTCTCAGCTTGATTCGAGGTAGCCACCAAACACTGAGCAACACACGCTTCGGATGAGACGTAAAAACCAAGGTCCTATTGGAAGTGACTCTGCAGCAGCAGCTGTGATGCATAGCTCACACCCTAGTCTCTGTTAGTCCCTTTGGATAAAAGCAGCTGCTAAATGACTAATATAATAATAATAATAATAATAATGATGACGACGACAAGAAACTAATGGGAATAAAATGTAAACCTTTGCTTTGATTTGTTTGGTCCTCTTCCCACAGCGCCACGCTTCCTCCAGCGATGAGCACTCCGAATTCAGCGACGAGTCGGACTACAGCCCCGGCGAAAAGGGCCTTCGCAAATACAGGGAGTACAGCCCCCAGTACCCCCCCCAGGTGAGTCTCTGTCAAGCAAAACAAAAGTCCACTTTGACTTGCAGGTTTTAAAAACAAGTTGATCTCCAGGGAGGAAAATAAGACTCCTGTTGCATAGCAATCTGATCCATTCCTGGTTTTATTGTGAGTTTAATAAGACGCACACACACAGCTGAGCTTGTTACCTAGACGCACTGGGGCTAATCAAGCTCGGAAGTAAAATCTGGATGAAATGGATGAAACTGCTATGCGATAGGAGTCTTATTTCCAGCCCTGCAGGGCTTGTGTTAGTACCAAGCCATCTGATCTTGTGTTGCCGATAGTACTGCACTGTTAATGTTAACGTTGTGTTCGCTCCTGCCTAGGCACTACAACCTCACCCGGGGTACCTCCCACCCCCTCACGGCGGCCCCATGCCCAAAAAGGGGAGCTACATGAAGCTGGAGAAGCCGGGTGGCTACGGGGGCTACGATAAGTACGAAGAGGAGAACTTCGAAGGGGGAGGGGGGGAGGAGGAGATGGGAGACGAGGATTACGATGACTTCACCAAGGAGCTGAACCAGTACCGCAAAGCCAAGGAGGGGACGGGGGGCAACCGGGGGAGAGGTGAGCCAACAGGGGAAGGGGGCAAAAGGGGCAGGAACCAGCAGGGGGGAGGTGGGAGGGGGGTGATGGAAACTGAAATAATTTCACGAAACTTGCGAAGACCTTCGAGAAAGACTTCCAGTCGAGAAGGAATAATTGCGTAGCAGTTTCACTCACTGCTGGTTTTAACCAGGAGCTTGATTAGCCCCTTAGTGTGTGTAGTCAACAAGCTCAGGTGTGTCTTATTAAACTTGTAGTAAAACCAGAAATGGATCAAACTGCTGTTCAATGGGAGCCCCATTCCCATCCCTGAGTTATGCCTTTCGGCCTGATTTATAAGTTTGTAAGACACCCTGTACATAAAGAGATTGAGATTAATGCTTTTATGTTTGTTTGTTTATTTATTTTTGTCCAGGTGGTAAAGGTCGCGGGAAGAACCAGAGAGGTCGAGTGGGAAGGGGAGGAGGAATGAGAGGAAGAGGCGGGCGAGGAGGCGGGCCTAGGGGCAGGGGGCGGGGCAAGATGGGCGGGGAGAACGAGGACGGAGATGGAATGTACTGTGAGGAGAGGGAGGTGAGGCGCTGGGAACAGCTTCCTGTTTCATTTTCCTGACCTGTAGAATTAAACATGTTTGAACAGGGATGGGAATAAGACTCCTATTGCACAGCAGTTTCACCCATTCCAGGGTTTACTACCAGCTTGATTAGGACCAGGGTGTATAGGTAACAAGCTCAGGTGTGTATTTAAACTCATAGTAAAACCAGGAATTGGTCAGACTGCTGTGCAATAGAAGTCTTATTTCCATCCTTGCACTGCACACTATGCAAACACTAATGCTTACCTATCTGTTTGATATTTGCATGTTTTAGACAATGGTTAAATAGCTGACTGATTGATCGATCGATCGGTTTGCTTGTTTTTCGTTTCAGTTCGGAGAGGAAGACTTTGACCACATGGGTGACGAAGAGTTTGACGATTACTCCAAAGAGCTGAACCACTACAGGAGGAATAAAGATGGGCCAAACAGAGGGAGAGGTGAGGACACAAATCCTTTTGAAAACGTTTCGCAGCAGAGAGCCTACTGGTGCTGAATTATCAAACCAAGAGAGGGGGGGGGGGGGGGGGTCACGTGAGCAGTCCTCAACCAATGAGAAGCTGTCATCATCTATTTCCATCCCTGGTATCGCTAATACAGATCACGATTCAAAGTGTATCCCAATGCATTTTATGGACCTGACTCTTCTGAGCATCTCCTTTCGCATGCAGTGGCACCACATGGCCGGCTGCACTTGTTGGTTTGACCGGTTTGTATTTGAATTGTTTCTTGTTTGTCGGTTCCCGGCAGGTGCTAAAGGAGGACGGGGGCGTGGCCGAGGGGGAAAGGGGGGCCGGGGGATGAACCGAGGACGGGGGAGGAACAACCGGGGGAGGGGGAGAGGAGGGGACTGCGGGGGTCACGAGGAGGAGAACAACGGAGACATGGACATGGGGGTACGTGGGGCTGAGAAAGGGCTAATCCTGCTTAGAGAAGTTCAGTGAAAGCACAGCACAGTGAAAGCATGGTAAAGCATAGGCAAGCATTGTAAAGCACAGAGAGGTCTGGTAAAGCATAGGGAAGCATTGTAAAGCACAGAGAGGTCTGGTAAAGCATAGGGAAGCATTGTAAAGCACAGAGAGGTCTGGTAAAGCATAGGGAAGCATTGTAAAGCAGAGAGGAATGGTAAAGCTTAGGGAAGCATTGTAAAGGACAGAGAGGTACGGTAAAGCATAGGGAAGCATTGTAAAGCACAGAGAGGTATGGTATAGCATAGGCAAGCATTGTAAAGCACAGAGAGGTCTGGCAAAGCATAGGGAAGCATTGCAAAGCACAGAGAGGTCTGGTAAAGCATAGGGAAGCATTGTAAAGCACAGAGAGGTCTGGTAAAGCATAGGGAAGCATTGTAAAGCACAGAGAGGTCTGGTAAAGCATAGGGAAGCATTGTAAAGCACAGAGAGGTCTGGTAAAGCATAGGGAAGCATTGTAAAGCACAGAGAGGTCTGGTAAAGCATAGGGAAGCATTGTAAAGCGCAGAGAGGTATGGTAAAGCATAGGCAAGCATTGTAAAGCACAGAGAGGTCTGGCAAAGCATAGGCAAGCATTGTATAAACTTTTATAAACGCAAGTCTGTTTTGCTCTTATAAGCTAATATGTGTCAGATGTCTCTAATTTTGTAGGGGAGCTCATCTTGTGTGGTCTGGACCACCAATCAAAGCTATCCACACTGTGCAAGATGGCTTCCTCGTGGTACGTGCATCGATAAGTTAACCTCTACTCCCCTTACCTGTGTCTCTCCGCAGGACTGCGGCCCGCGCAGGAACGACCAGGACAAGTCCCACCAGCAGGTCTCGGACAAGAAGGGCAAAGTGATCTGCAAGTACTACATCGAGGGCAGGTGCACCTGGGTAAGACGTGGTCGATTCCATCTCGCTTGTTTGGTTGTTAGTAGCCTATTGATCCCAGAATCTCACCAAGCAGCTTCTTGAAGGATCCCAGGGTGTCAGCTTCAACAACATTGCAAGATTACAGAGATGGAAATATGACTCCTGTTGCATAGCAGTTTTTGATCCATTCCTGGTTTTAGTGGGAGTTTAATAAAGCTGATTTTTTGGAACTTGTTGCCTGTACACTGTGGCTAATCAGACTCCTTGTAAAACCTGGAATGGGTGAACTGCTTTGCAATAGGAGTCTTATTCCCATCCCTGCCGTACGTGCGTCACACCACTCACATTTCTGCTGCATGCGATAAATTAACCTTTTATTTTTTTTTTTGTATTTTCTAGGGGGAGCACTGCAACTTTAGCCACGACATCGAGCTACCCAAAAAGAAAGAACTGTGCAAGTTCTATATCACAGGCTTCTGTGCAAGAGCTGAGAACTGCCCTTACATGCACGATATCCTTCAGCGACTTTCCCCAAGCGCTCTGAGCTCAGAGTCGATTGTGCAGAAAAAATAAAAAATAAACTATAGGAACATAATTCAGATCTTTTATTTTACATCATGTAATCAAAGAAACTACAAAATGATATTGCAAAAGTCTACCGGAAGCCTTAATAGTTGCACAATATTTCATGTTAGATAAGGAAATGTTTTTCGATTACAAAAAAAAAATAAATTACCCCGGCTGGAGTAACAGTAACTGTTTGTTAATCCTTAACTGTGTCCCACGTGACTTCCCATGCAAGCTGTTTCACACCACTGGGTCCTGCGTGAATGGAGACGAATGCATGTTCTCCCACGAGAACCTCTCTGAGGACACACAAGACCTGCTGAATAAGGTGAGGGTCTCTCCGTTTCATACCCCTGGAATCAGGGTTGGGTCGATTTCCTGTTCTTCAATTGCAATTCCATTTTTAAAATCAAAATTCCAAATATTCGGATCAGCACTGATAGCTGACAGAACCTAGAGACTTCCAAGTCTTTCCTCTTCGAAGGTATGGTAGCCCAGTTAGTTTCCTACCAATGAATGCATCACCCCCATAACAAGAGCAGGGGTGTCAAACTTCCTGGCGAAGTCTTCTGACTTTAATTCCACCCACGAGCTCTCAGTGACTTAATTGGTCTAATTACTTGATTCATTGCACAAATGTAACACTTTTCAGTCCTCAAAATGTTTCGTAGGTCGTGTACCTTGAATCACGTTATTATTTTTTTTTTTAAATCATCTTCTGTTAAAGACCTTGACAAATACTAAATATGTGCAACTGAACAAATAATGAAGAGTCAATAACGACACAGAGACACGTTTTACATTCGTTTCCCAGTTGTTAGCTGAGGACGCAGAAGCCGGCGCGGAGGATGAGAAGGAGGTGGAGGAGCTGAAGAAGCAGGGCATCAACCCGCTCCCCAAACCTCCTCCTGGGGTGGGCCTGCTCCCCACTCCCCCCCGGCCCCCTCCCTCCGACCCCAGCTCTCCTGGAGGGGGTCCCTGCGACTCTCCAGGGGGTTCCGGGCCCGGATCAGCCCCCTGTCCGGTACCAGGGGGCCCTGGGGGAGGACCTTGCCCAGGACTGGCACCACCTCCTGGGCCACCGCCCCCCCAGCCCATGCCTCCCCCCCAGCCCTGCCTCAACAACATGCAGAAGAAGATTCCCTCCCTGTTTGAGATTCGGGTGCAGCCCACCGGCCAGCTGGCACAGAAACTAGGAGTGCGGTGAGTTGCAAGTCAGGGTTTTCAAACGGGGGGGGGGGGGGGGTCGCAAATCAACCACAACAACAACAACAATCTAATTTATTTATCTATTCCATTGCAATTTGTAGAGAGGCTGTTTGATTAGGCATAGTTACAACATATTTACGACTGTTTTGATTTGTAAGAACAATTCTTTAATTGATAGTTTAAGAATTTTATCTACGTGGATTAGTTCTCTTCTACAAATATTTCATTGACGTGTTACAAGATCGAGAATTTAATATGAACAGACACACACACACACACACACACACAAGGAATGTTCATTCAACAGTAGTATGTACATATTAAACAGAAATCACAAAACGTCACAGCTAAACTGATGCAGAAAATCTTAGAATCAGTCAGCTACTGGGAACCGGACGAGCGCTGATGGGCCGAACAGCTTCCTCTCAGTCGGGAGTCTTCAGTCCCATTTTCCAGTTTAATAAACTCCTCTAATTATTTTTTTCTCTCCCTCTCTCTTCTCTTCCAGACCCCCAGGCGGCCCTCAAGGCCCTCCCCCACCCGGGCCCCCTCCTCCGGGCCCCCCACCCCCCCACTTCCAAGGACCGCTGGGCCCTCCAGGACACATGGGGCCCGGACCCCCTCCAGGGCCCCCAGGAATGAGGCCCCCCGGCCCGATGCCCCACGACATGTCGATGGGGCCCCCAGGCATGAACCAGGGACCTCCTCCGATGGGCCCCGGGCCCCCGATGATGCCATTCGGACCAGGCGACGGACCCCCTCAAGGCATGATGCCCCCGGGCCCCCCACCACCCTACTTTGAGAACTTTGAGAACTTCTACCCTCCTCAGCAGGGCATGGAGATGGAGCGAGGGGGAGAACAAGGTGCAGCAAAGAGTGCAATAGAGTGCACTACAAGAAAATGGTTTTCAGTTTTAAATCGTCATATTGCCAATAAACACCGTAAAAAACACTGGAAACAGTTACTCAATTCACATTGACATCACCCCTTTCCCATTTAAAACATTAAAAATAAAATAATAATAATAATAATACTACAAAAAAAAAAAACGAACTACCTTTCCCAGTGCTGCTGGGCAATGTCCCTCCTTCCTGACTTATATCTATCATTGATTTGTTCTGAATACTCTAAACCCGCCCCAACTACTGAGTGACAGCACATTCCTACATTTCTATTGGAGACTCCGCTTGCAAGATTTCAAACGAGATTACAATTAGGAACAGAGACATGTTCATTTAAAGCTATATTACAGTTATGTAGGGAGGATTTAAAACAAAATGGCAAACTGTGGCGAAATATAAAAAAATACACTCAAAAACCCCGGCAGAATGTGCCTCTGACCATAAAGATTTCGTTGTGCAGCACAGCGAAGGAAAGAAGGTACAACTTAAGTGTGCAAGTACTGTTGAGTTACTACTATACAATATTGTGACAGAAAACAGTGGCCAAGCATTTTGGAAAGTAACTGATAACAATCATTTCACACAGTATATAAAAAGCAAAAGCTCAGAAGAGAAAAAAAAAAAGCATTTACATTAACCTTGAAAATAACTAAAAAAGAAGCAGCGTAAAATGAATTAATAAAAACAGAAGCCCTGAATATAATAGAGCTCCATACAGTACATTAGATTACAACCCCACTGTTTTTTTTCTAGAAGACGATTACGGAGACTACGAGGAGATGGAGCAGGGGGACGACTCGATGGGGTTCATGGACCAGCCTCTCCCGGACCAGGGCTCCATGATGGGGCTCGACCCGGGGGCTGGGCAGGGTCCGAACCAGCCAGGGATCCCGGACTTCCTGCCCACGGCCCAGCGGGCTCTCTTCATGAGGATCCAACAGAAACAGCAGCAGGCAGAGGAGCGGGCGAGGAGGCTGGCAGAGGGAGGAGGAGAGAGAGACGCGGAAGGTACGACCAAGCCTTCCATCCCTTAGAAAGAGTCCAGCATAGGGAAGCACTGTAAAGCACAGAGAGGTGTGGTAAAGCATAGGGAAGCATTGTAAAGCACAGAGAGGTCTGGTAAAGCATAGGGAAGCATTGTAAAGCACAGAGAGGTCTGGTAAAGCATAGGGAAGCTTTGTAAAGCACAGAGAGGTCTGGTAAAGCATAGGGAAGCATTGTAAAGCACAGAGAGGTGTGGTAAAGCATAGGGAAGCATTGTAAAGCACAGAGAGAGGTGTGGAAAAGAATAAAGCAATCAATACTGCACACTCTGATAAAGTAATTAAAAAGAAAACGATTACCCTTTCTCCCCCCTTGCAGGTGACACGGCTAACTGGTACTCCAGCGAGGAAGAGGACGGTGGCGGCAGTGTGACCTCCATCCTCAAAACCCTTCGCCAGCAAACACAAGCGGGCAAGCTGCCAAACCAGCCTCCCCCTCCCCACCCCACAGACCCCAGCCCTGGGGGTCTCAACAACCCTCGCCCGGCCACAACCAACCCAGCAGCAGCGACAACAGCGGCCGCCACAAGCCGTCCGGCTGACCCCCGACTGTCCCGGGACCCCCGTCTCACCAGGACGGGCGAGACCAGCCAGAGTGACCCCCCTGCGGACCCCCGCCTAGCCCGCCACGCCCCGCCCCCGAAACCAGACCCCGCCCCCCACCACAGGGCCCCTAGCGGCCCGCCGGACGAGGAGGAAGGGGAAAGGGTCTTGCGTGACAAGCCTGTCCCCATCCCCTCGGAGCCCGTGCTGGGCCAGGCTCTCAAGGACCCCCGGTCCCAGCTGCAGCAGTTCAGCCACATCAAGAAGGACATTGTCCTCCTCAAGCCCAGCTTCTCCAAATCGGTGCTCTGGAGCCCCGAGGATTTGATACCCCTGCCCGTGCCCAAGCAAGACTTCCTCCCCTTGCCTCCCGGGATCCCCCCAGTGACAGCGGTGGACCCCAGACTGAACCGAGCCCAGCAGCAGCGAGAGCACACGGCCCCCCCCGTTCCTCCCCCTCCTCCTCCTCTTCCTCCTCCTCCCTCGATCCCCCCTGCCCAGCCCGAGCCGGCCGCCCTCCCGGACTTCGAGCTCCTCTCCCGGATCCTGAAGACGGTCAACGCTGCTTCCGGGCAGGCGCCCCTCCCCCAGGTTCAGCCCCCGCCCTCCGCCCCAGCGGACAAACCCGTTGACCCGCGGATGGCACGAAAGCACCCAGCAGACCCCAGATTCCAAAACCAGAAACCCGCGGTGAAAACAGCGGGCGAAGCTTCGTCAGCCGGCTCCGCTGCTACTGCAGTTACTGCTGCTGCTGCTTCCCCCCCAGTCATTGCTCAACCAACTCAGCCAGCAGCGTCAGCCATCGCCCCTTACGACCCCAGACTGCTTTCAGCTGGGGGTGGGGGGAGAGGAGGGGGAGGTGTGGGACTGGGTAGCGCCAGTACAGGTCAGAGCAGTGTGCTGAGCAGTATAAGCCTGTATGACCCCAGGACTCAGAGCACAGGGAGTGGGGGAGGAGGAGGTGGTGGGGGAGTAGGTAGTGGCGCCTCGACAGCTAAATCCGAAAGCGGGAACACTGCGAACGGGAATTGTTCCTCCGATCCCAAAGCAGGCGAAGCTGGCAAGCCGGTCAAGCTGAAGGAGCCTCTCTTCATGCGCAAGTCGGCGCTGGATCAGCCGGAGACGGAGAAAAACGCTGGCTCAGAACAGGCCACGGACAGATACAACAGCTACAATAGGCCCAGGCCCAAGCCCGCGGCTCCGCCCCCGTCGGCCACGCCCGCGGTCGGAATCACCAGCGACGGTTCTGCCGTTACCGGGGTCTCCAATCCGGAATCCGGACAACAGCCTGGGGTTCACAACCTCCCTGTGTCTTCCGTGTTCGGGTTGAAACAGGCGGCCAAATCCGGGGGTACGGGGAGCCCCTTTGGTGGCAGCAGCCCCGCGCAGCCGGCAGACAGCGCCGAGCAAGACGCAGCCTCGCTAAAAGAGGTGTTCAAGGGGTTTGACCCCACCGCTTCTCCCTTCTGCCAGTGAAACGATTCAAAGGACACGCAAAAAAACTGTTACATTGACAATGGGGGAGGACGGTTGCGATCCTTCTTTTTGACTTCAATCAGTGTTTGTTGGTACAACTTCAGTGGGAATGGAGGGGAGAGGCAGGGGTGAAGTTTTTGTGCTTTTTAAAACGAACAAAGAAAAATGTTTCTTAACCCAAAAAACTTTACAGAAACACTTGTTGATTGTGTATGATTCATACTTGTTTTGAACATTGATTTCCATTGATGAGAATTAATAACCGGACCTTTCTTTTTTTATCTTTTATTTTTGTTGTAATATTTCGTTTTTCTATATGGCTTCAGATTAATTTGTAAACTCTTTTGAGGAGCATGTTTTTTATATTATTACTCAGACTCTCGTCTTTTGTGGGGGGGAGAGGGGAGGGGGGGTTTTAAAAGCATGCACTGCCACGTTAATTCTCATGATAGAAGAAAATAAAAAAAGCAGATTTTCTTTCATTTTTTTGGGGTGTTCAAAAGAAGAAAATGCAGTTTTCTTTTTAAATCTTTTCTATCGCTTGTCTTTGGAGAGTCCGTCTTATAATAACCATTAATGCATTTAATTGTATTTTAAATGTTTTAGCTGTACTCAAACAACGTAGCATTATTTAAGGCAGTGGCATTATTACATACTGGCTAATCTTTTGATGTCAGTGTGGGAATTGAAAATCTAACTGCATATACAGTACTTTTGCGACTAAAACTACATTTTCCAAATGCATCTGTTTTACCGTCTTTAAAATGTGTATTGTTTTTTTTTTATTGTATTTATTATTATTATTATTTTTTGTTTTTGTACACTTTAAATACTCTTTATGTAATGGAAAGTTTGCCTGTATATATTTATATAAATATATCTGTATTTTCTTTTTTGTTTGGGGGGCTCCATAGCTCATCTGAAATTATTACCCTGTAAAAAAAAAAAAAAAATTGCATCAAGACTTTCAAACTCATTGAAACCCTTTGCACCTTCATCCATTGTTATTAAACATTAGAGCTGCATGGACCTGTTTATTCCACTGGCCAGTTCGAACTCTACAGGGCGAGGTTCGCTGGCGTCCATCGGGCTGATGCACCATTCAGTGTGAAACGAGTGTAGAAACAGCTGCCTGGGTTTGTGTGGATCGCTGTTCTCCTCCAGAGTCTAAGAACAGCAGCGATCATTACAAACCCAGGCAGCTGTTTCTTCACTCACGTCACTGAATGTTAAATGACCCTCATCTGATTTCTGTGGGTAGCTCCATCACAATGATCTAATCACTATATGTTGTGTGAAGTAGGAATTTCGGTGGACTAAAAAGGGTTAAAACAGGTTTTGTAATAAAATCCCGGGTTGGAGTTTTGTATGGCTTTTACTGACGGTGGAATGTGAAATAAAATATAAAAATACCAGCTGATCTTCAGAACGAAGGTGAAAAACTGACTGAATGCTTCATTTTGAACAGAAAACAAGCCAAGCAAATCTCTCCCGTGAATTTGTATTGCCAGCACTTCTGGGGGGGGGGGGGGGGGGTGTATCGACGAATCGGGCTGCTTTCTGTACGTGATATTGTAATAAAGGCATGTGTCGTGATACAAGGCCAGACGCTGCTCACTGTCTCGTTTAATGTGTGAACAAAATAGCAAACCCTGAACTGATCATGTGATCTTATTGTGCGCCACACAGAAAGCCAGCCTGGCCCATCTCATGTATCGCGATACCTGTCCTGTCGTGACGTTAGTATATCGTTTCGCCACTGATCACGTTGGCTGTTCTTATGTCCAAGACAAAAGCTAGGAAGCTTTTTCCCAGTGAACAACGTGTTTTGAACGTCCACCGCATTCCCCTATGCAACCTCTTGAATTAAATTCAAATATCTGCAAGGATCGAACAATACATTTTTTGCATTATATACAGTAGATTTTTTTTAAAACAATTGAAAATGTATTCGCAAGTTCTGTAGTAAATTGTGTTTCACGAAACGATTTATACACTTTCTAGCTGGTCATCATCGTCACAATGGCACGACCGGTTCTCAAGCACACACTACGGAATTTACTGTGGAGGTCAGCGGGTTGATAGGTTAACAAAACAACGTCAACGCGTTCCAATAATTATGAATGTCTCTGAAAGAATTACTTTAACTTCATATGTCCGTATATCTATCGTGGAGCAATCTACAGGTTTTAAATAAGCGAGATCATATGCATCGACATTAAAACACATTAACTGGGTTATAAATACAGTACTTCCAGTATAGCGTTCTATTTATCTACGATTTTTTGGGTCAATTTTTTTTTTATTTAATACAAAACAAAGTCATGCCAACATGCAGATAAAAACGTGTGTGTGTGTGTGTATATATATATATTAAACTGTATCAAGCTGCAAGTTCAAAACTACTTGATAGTTTACAATTGCAACAAATACAGTTTAACGTGCAAAGAAGGGCAAGGCCAAACGTTATTAGAATATTCTTGTTTTACAGAACACGATTCTCAAGTCAGGTTCCATTCGTGTTATTTCAATAAAGTGTCTTCTGTGTAAGTGCACTGTCGATTATGGGGTGACAGTGACTAAATCCATGTTAATAAAGTTTAATAATAATAATAATAATAATAATAATAATAATAATAATGTCGTGCATAATTAAAAGGTCGAAACAGAATATAAATTGGAACTTGAAATACACTAACGATTATATATATGGTTTTGGAAAGGCTTAAACCCATGTTCAGGTCATGGCGCTGATCTCACAGTTCTTGCCGTAGAATCCTTGCAGGCAAGTGCAGGTGTAGTCGTTTTCAAGATCCTGGTTAGAAAAAAGCAATAAAATATGTCATTCGTTTCACATGTATGCATTCATTTTTGTGTGTTTTAAAATGTTGTTTTTTGTTCGTTTTCAAACTTTAATTTGTTGTATTTATTTATTGATCTGTTTAAATTATTAAAATTGTATTTGTTTTTTTTTTTTTTTAAATGTTGTATTTATGTGTTGTATGTGTGTGTGGTGCGTGCATGCATGCATGCATGTATTTTGGTGGATAATCGACTAGCCTGACTTACATTGCAGCTGCCTCCGTTTTTGCACGGGTTGCTGTCACACTCGTTGGTCTCCATCTCGCAGTTGGTGCCGCTGAAGCCCGGGCTGCAGGTACAGGTGTAACTGCCCTGGCCCGTGTTGCTGCAGGTCGCTCCGTTATGGCAGGGCCGGTGGTTGGTGCAGTAGTTCAGGCCCTGGTTGCAGAGCAGACCGCCCCAGCCTTCCTGGCAGTTGCATTGCCAGGGCTGATTGCAGGTCCCGTGGAGGCAGCCGGGGTACCGCACGCACTCGTCACAGAGGCGCCCCTGCCACCCGATGCGGCACTTACACTCCCCGGGGCGCTCGCAAAAACCGTGGTTGTCGCTGCACCCAGACACACAGATGGCTGTTTAACAAAACAAATTAATAAGGAAAATTAGAAAACTTGCGCAGGTTTTTTTTCTGTTCCCGCACACATCAAGTAGTTAAGTACTAAACCAGGCAGCTGGCGCCTGTACAAAACACCACGGCACAGATATTCGAAGCAATACCAACCCCTTCACAAAATTTGTGCTTTTGCACCAAAATTGATATTTTCCAACACGCCACAAAACAGTTGCGTGAAGTTGGAAAATAGCAGTTTTTTTTGCTCAATTTGCAAATGTGTTTGTGCCTCGCAAAACCACTTGCGCATTCAATACCAATATAGCAGAAACGCTCACGAGCGACGCGTGAATGCGCAGAATTGGAACACTGCATGACAATGGACTGTTAACAACACCCTGCCAAGCAGCTATCATAGGTGTACAGTACATACCAATATTCCTCAGACGAGTCTACACGCAAATGTAACCTGCACATGTAGAATCAAAGATCAACACACATCGGTAGCATTGGCACCCCCCGAAGCTGCATGCCCACCCCCACAAATATATAAATCAGCTACTAAATGGAGAAATGAAACAATGGACCACAGGATAGTGTAGGCTATTCAGCATATAACTTAAATAAAAAATATATACTGTCTGCGCATGTGTATCCCTTACTCATACTCCTGCTGAAAGCCCCTTCCAACTGCCCCGCACTCACCACACCCCCTGCTCCTACCACAACTGTATGGTACAGTCAGTAGCATGGATTGCAGATCGTGGGTGTCAAAGTATGCTTCTGATATCAATGAGAAAAGAATAACAAAACTTTAAAAAGTGTAGAATTACCGGGTGAGTGGCATGAAAGGGAAAGGGAGCCTTTGGAGAATACAAATGCAGGGATATTTTACTGCGACCCTTTGCTAGTGTTGCTGAGGGTAGGGCACTTAGCTAAACTCATGTAATGCAAACATTCTGCGCATTGCAGCCTGTCACTCTTATAGCAAAACTTAGCCATTTCCTTCAAATTTGGCCTTCGGAGCAATTCATATAATTTTGTGCTGATACATACATGAAATGTGTGCACATGCATACATTTGAATCTAATGTTTATCATTATCACAGCCGTTAGCATGGCTAATAAGCTAAATATTTAAATGGGCCATCGCAGATTCGACGGAATTCAAACAGATGTATCTATGCTGTGCTGTTTACTGGGAAGTGAGTTTATGATTTCTCTACTTCTGTCTCCATAATTTTGACAGGTGTCACACAAATCTGAGTACACGTGACCTATTTAATTAATTTATATTTTTGGACTTTGTTTTCTGTTACAGTACCACACTGTTTTGTCTTTCTTTTTCAGTATTAGCAGTGATCCCGCTTATCAAACCGATATTGCTCCCTATCTGGACTGATCATAACCCTCTGCGCGCAAACCTTTCGAATATCTGGGCCACTAAGTCACAGCGCGCACCCCATCGGCCACATTTAAAAGACATGAGGGGGGGGGGGGGGGGGGGGGGGGGTAGCGTTTGCTACTAAATTTGTTAATGCATTTGCTTCTTTGAATTTCACCAGCAGACTCGGAGGGAGGGAGAGAGAGAGGGTTTGTTAACCCTCTATTGCCCACATTGTGAAAACATTGTTGAAAAAAATGTTTCATTTGTTTTTAGCACTTAAAATGGTCCAACTTAGCCTTCCCAAAACTTAAATCCCCCCCCAAAAAAAAATTTGGGGGGGTACTTTGGGGTTCGTTACCTTGAGGCAACATTGAACCACTATAGAACAAATTAGAGTAACACAGTTTTTTTAAAATCAAACTTTTTATTTTAATTTCATGCATGACATTACATTTTCTTCTTGGAACAAAATGATAATTTTGACTCAGATTTAAAAACAATGAATCGTAATGCAACATTTTGAGTTAAAAATAAACAAAAACTACATTTGTCCAGTGATCCTGCGCAAATATGTTCTGTCCAACTCACTGCTTGTGAAAGTCCACAAAGCAGTTCTTCTCAGCAGTGAAACAGAGGAAAACCCCACACTTCACACACTGCACCTTGATGATCCCTTTGCAGCCTGGGTATTTACATCTACCTCTGGTTTCTGCCCAAACAGGCTAGTGGTCTGTGTTGTCCTGGCAGACTGGACACACATGCCCTCTCTTCCTTTTTTCAGCCAGCCTTGCCTCAACACAGTGGGATGGTCTTCCCTTCCGCTTCAGGTTGATTTTGTTCTGCTTGCAGAGACAGCTTGCTACCTCAGTTTTAAACTCCAGTAAACTGAGCTGCTTTTTCTTTTGGATGCCACACTCTCTGCAATCTCTCCGGTACAGGAGCCAAGCCTGCACAAGTGTGAAATCCATCATGTGGAAGCCAATGCGATGGTACCACTTCTTGGATCTTATCTTGGTTCGGTACACTGTGATGAGCATCCAGGAGGTCCACCCCACCCATGCTCTGGTTGTACAATTTGACAATATTGGGGCGTGCCACTTGAACAACTTCCTTTCTCCTCTTGTCCCATCTCTCCACTGTGGAAGTTGGGTTGGCCACTGCATAGGTGCTCAGGAGAGTCACCGGACGGTTGTCAAACCATTTGACTGCCCTGAGGTACACACCATTGTGTTTTGCCTCTTTCTCTTCAAAGGTTCCCCTTCTTTTCTTCTTCATTTCCTTGTCATTCATGAAGGTGCATCCAGCCAGACGATTCTGTCTAACTGTGCCCACACTGTGGATCTTTTTTTTTTTTTTGTAGAGCCACTTGCAGGTCAGTGCTACAGAACCAATTGATAATGATAATGTAATGCTGAAAAACTTTGATATAATATTCAATATTAGTATAATAAAATATATGGTAGAACAATATTCATTATATTACAGTAATAATGATGATAATCATAATCATGATGGTAATAATAGGCTGGTTACGTTAGAATATGACCACATGTAAACAAAAATAAGTTGGAAATTGAGGTTCCATTGTGGTTCAATGTTGCTTTGAGGCAACATACCTATTTTATTAATTTATCATAATATATATTATGTGCAAATTAGATAAAGTGATGAAAAATAATTCTTAACTTACCCAAGATAGTGAATCAATTTTTTATTGAAGAAAAAGCTGTAAAAATTGTTATTTTAGAGCAATTTTTCGGAGCAATCTAATGGTCGTCGCACACGTGCTATATCCTGATTTTAAAAGGTGTTGAAGAAAGAAATACTCATCATGTGACCAAATGCAAGGCTAATATTAGTTTATTTAGCTTCCTCCCTTAAAAAGAGAGAATTGCATTATGGTTGATGTTGTTTTTGTGTGTGTAAGGGAGCAAAAACTGGTATGTTACTTTGAGGTAACATTTGGCCATAGAGGGTTTGTTAACTTACGTTCTGAGCAGTATTCGCCTCTCCAACCGACCAGACAAGCGCGGTTGCCGGCTTCGTCGCAAGTGTAGTGGCCGAAGGTGTCGTCTCTGGGCCGGCAGTAGTCCGAGCAGCTGTCGCCGTAGTAGTAGTCATCGCAAACGACATGGTAGGAGTAGCGCAGCTCGCTCTGCTCGCCAAAGTGGACATCCTGAGACCAGTCCTCGCCAACTGCCAGTCTCCGACGCGTTGCCAAGCGACTGATCAAATTAGATGGGTTTTCTGCGAGGGAAAAATAAATAAAATGCATTCATATATTGTACCTTTTTTATTACATAAACAAATTCTCGTTGGAAATAAAAGCACTGTAAGTGCCAATATAGCAATACTATTGGCTTTCATCTTAGGCTTCAATCGTTTCTTTTGGATTGTAAAACTGAATCAATTGCTTTAGCGTCCCCATTCTCGTATACTTGTTAGAACACGGGCACCCTCGTCTCAGTTACGAGCTCTTGTACTCTGTAACTAAAGTGGGTCTTGAGGCGCCCCCTAGCAGGATTAGAGGTACTGCACGCTTACCTGTGGACTGTTCCGCAGATTCTGCGTTCCAAGCTTCAATAATAAGAGAGAAGGTTCCCTATTAAAATAAACAAAAAAGAAAACGATTAAGATCGTAATAAAACAGCAAACCACAGATGATCATTACTGTTTTGCAAATATACGTATTCTTCTGTTTTGTTTTTCTTAAGTTTGCAAACTTACCGGCCATTTGAAGTGGAAGGGGATTCGGATAGACGCGGTGCGGGAGATCGAGCTGTGGTCGGCGGAGGTGATTTCGGTCAAGGCGGTTCCGTAGGTGCAGGGCGGCTCGGGGGAGATGACAGCCTGGGCATGCTTCAGACAGACCCGGAAAAAGATCTGACACTCCCGAGGGTTACTGCAGGCGCCTCGGGAGCTTGTAAAGGAATGAACTTTCAATTCAAAAATACCGGAGGAAGAGACCTGTTGAGGGGAGAAAATAATAATAATAATAATAATAATAATAATAATAATAATAATAATAATAATAATAATAATAATAATAATAAGATTCTGGTGAGCCGTTAAATTGCTAGGACTCTAAGTCGTTATGGTTATCATTAATCATGATCGGTATTATATAGAGATAGATAGGGCATGAGATTTAGATAAAACAACTCTGCCAGATGTATGAATGGCCATGGTAAGGTGCCCAATACTACTTTTTATAAGGGTGGGTGTAGTATTGACTACTCGTCTTGGATAAATAGACAAAGAAAGGAATCAACTATAGAATCAAAACACATAGAATGTATTATTCAGCACAGGCGACCTGAAAAAAGAAACAAGGACCAGGGGTCATAAATGGAGATTAGATAAAGGGGCATTCAGAACAGAAAATAGGAGGCACTTTTTTACACAGAGAATTGTGAGGGTCTGGAACCAACTCCCCGGTAATGTTGTTGAAGCTGACACCCTGGGATCCTTCAAGAAGCTGCTTGATGAGATTCTGGGATAAATAAGCTACAAACAACCAAACGAGCAAGATGGGCCGAATGGGGCCTCCTCTCGTTCGTAAACTTTCTTATGTTCTTATGTTCTTCATCTGATTGCCAGGAGAGGTCCCGGGGGCTCAGAAAGTTCGAATAATAAACCAATCACTAAATTCACATAGGCTATATATGTGTGCGTGCGTGCGTGCGTGTGTGTGTGTGCGTGCCTGCGTGTGTGTGCGTGCGTGCGTGTGTGTGTGTGCGTGCCTGCGTGTGTGCGTGCGTGTAAAACACAACTGGTCTTATTAATACATTTTGTTTGAATAAATTAAAGGGCATCACTGGTATAACATCATGGTTGTATTTGCATTGTTTTTTACTGTTTGTATTTCATGTACCATGCCCTGTATTTCACTGTATTTAATGCATTATGCTTTGTTCCTCACTCTCTTGTAAAGCGCTTTGTGATGGTGGTCCGCTATGAAAGGCGCTATAGAAAATAAAGATTGATTGATTGATTGATAATTCATTCTGTGATGCAAAACGTAGTACAGCCTACAGCGTTTACATTTTTTTAAATGTTACATTACATAAACGTGCAAACACTACGAAATCGCCTATAACATTTTTTAATTTATTTGTGTTACTGAGTTAATGTGTAGACACCACGACGCGAATTCTGCATTGATGCTATAAAAGGTAGTATTTTTATGCAAGTTAAAATTGTTAAAGTGTCCACCAAACGGCGCTATAGTCCACGTTGGACACAAATCCATGTACATAAAAAAGTGATCCTCGCACTAGATATTACTACTAAAAGCATAAGAAAGCTTACGAGCGAGAGGAAGCCATTTGGCCATTTAAGCTCGACCGGTTCCGAGTAGCTGGTTGATCTCAGAACTTTGGCAAGGGTGTTCTGGAACGTTGCAAGCGGGGGTGACGTAATGATCGTGCGGTAATTCTCTCCGGATATCCCCTTCATAAGACAACTGCACAGTATCGAATATAAAAGACGAACGCAGCTGCTGGGAAGTGATCTCAGGGCGCCCTCCCTTCTCTTCCAATCTTTAACGGTTTGTATTCGCTCCTGTATGAAAAGCAACCCACGAAGCTACACCAGAGTTTGATGTGTGCTTTTACTGTGGAAAACGCTTACAGGGTAGTACTATACTACTAAAAGTAACATATTCGACCAGGACAGATCGATCGATTGATCGATAGATAGATCTATACGCAGGCACACACGGATCTGAAGGCGATATTGAACTCCAGAACAGAGTTCAAAAGGAAACCCACCCTCCCCGCAAGGAGATGAGGCGCCGTTCTTGCGGCGCGCATAAAGCGTCCTGTCGTTAACTTGCTTCCGATAGACCCGAAAAACAATAGACTGGGACATTGTCCTGCAGAAGCCAGGGCGTCTCCTTACTGACCGTGTGCTCTCTGAATCTCTACAGCCCGCTATCCAATGGTATCGAGAACTATTTGATAATGTGTTGAAACACGCCAGCCGAGTTTGAAGCGTTCCAAATCGTTCCGTTCCGTTCTGGAACACATGACGTTTGTGGTTTTGTGTTTGTTTGTTTGTTTTTGTGCTGAAGGAAAAAAAAATGCCCTCTAAAATAAACTTAGATGACAGCTAATTAAAAAAAAAAATATATATATATATATATATATATATATATATATATATATATATATATATATATATATATATATATATATATATATATATATATATATATTTTACTGGTCCACTTGAACGCGATTGGAAACGCTGTCCAACAGAATTATTATTATTAATAATAATAATAATAATAATAATAATAATAATAATAAAAAATAAAATACATTTTACTGGCAGAAATATTTAACGCAAAACACGATTGCGCCTTTCTGTCAGCTTGAAATGTTACCAAAACCTTAAAATGAAGAATTTCTAAACTTAAAATTAAACTTATAGGGTTGAAAAGAAATGTGTGATTCAATCGCCTAAATGTTCAAAATAAATTGACCAAATATACGACGACACGCACAACAATCTCGCTATTGTGTGCAAAGAAATCAAGCTTCAAGCATCGCTCCTATTCCGCCTTGGAGAGCGATGGTTACTCTGGTGTCTCGCTGAACGGACGGACATTTCTCATGCTATCCCATGTTTGGACAGCAAAAGAGATCCCTCGGGCTCCTTCAGAAGTGTAGCGAAGTATAGAAAAACACGAACACAAAAGATCAGTCCAGATTTACAAAACTCTTGGCAGCTGTCCAATGTTTTTCATGGAAAACGTGCTTTTCCCATGTGAAAATGACCACAGCATTCTCCGCTCTGTATGCATGCCACTAGAAGGAATACCCTGTTACGAGCACTGCACTATTAAATGCTTAATAATAATAATAATAATAATAATAATAATAATAATAATAATAATAATAATAATAATAATAATAATAATAATAACTTTATTTGATCTATCCCTCCTGCTCTGCGCTGGACTTGCCTGACCTCAGCACCACGTTAACGGATCCTCAGCTGATGCACTATTGCATTGCTAATCCGTCATTGATATAACTTTCTGTAATTCTAACTGGCTGCATCCTAGTTCATATTGTATTATTATTTGCACTTGTTGTAAACTACTGTGTTTAAATATGAAGCTTGCATTGTAACCCTGCGCTGCCCTGTAACACATGTAAGTCGCCTTGGATATAGGCGTAATTAATTAATAACAATTATAATAATGGTGTTAATTGTCCAAAGAACACAGTTCAAGCATTCTCACTGTTCCATAGTGTCTGATGCGCGCGCGCGCGCGTCGGCACTTTCCCCAGAAACATTCTCCCGGCTTTCTGGGTCCAGACAGGAAGCTGGGTTCACATAATAAACACGACAATAAATCACATGGTAAATAAATCGTTTCAAAGCCGGGCCGAGCTGACCTAGGACCCGGGCCTCCTGAGAATAGTAAACCATGTTTCTGACATGCATTTGTAATGGAACGAATTATAAACACATTTTAGCGTTTTTGGGCTATATAGTCTTATTATTATTTAATTACACATCACAAGGCCCTCCCCCTCCCGCACATTAAAAATACGTAATCGTTCACAACCGCTAATCGCGGACACGCGTTTTAAGATTCACGCTTACATTTTTCTTTCTTTAATTGAGTTTGTTTAAAACGTGTTACCGTGCAGTATAGCGCTGTTTCAAAGACACGCGGTTTTGTGTTGGTTGGTACTGTTTCCAGCCAGCAACACGACCAAATTGAACAACGAGGTATTTTCGGAATTTGTTGCATAAAATAATAATAAAAAAAAAAACAAGGTTAATGAGGGAGGAAGTGCTCCGCTCCATCGCATCCCGTGTGAATTCCGTGTCCGGTCAGAGTTGAAGGACGTGTAAAGAATTAAAAACATGTTCCTATCGAGGCAGGGGTCATGGGCATTAAAAAGTTTCCTTAAAAAACACAAAAACAACACAAAAAAAAACAGATGTTACTTATCGTTAAAGGTTTTTATGATTCCCTCCCAGTCCCTTCTCAGCTCTAACCACTAGAGCCACACTGCTTCCCTCTCTCCCATTCCCTCCTCAGCTCTAACCACTAGAGCCACACTGCCTCCCTCCCTCCCAGTCCCTACTCAGCTCTAACCACTAGAGCCACACTGCTTCCCTCCCTCCCAGTCCCTCCTCAGCTCCACTAGAGCCACACTGCTTCCCTCCCTCCAAGTCCCTCCTCAGCTCTAACCACTAGAGCCACACTGCTTCACTCCCTCCCTCCCAGTCCCTCCTCAGCTCTAACCACTAGAGCCACACTGCTTCCCTCTCTCCCAGTCCCTCCTCAGCTCTAACCACTAGAGCCACACTGCTTCCCTCCCTCCCAGTCCCTCCTCAGCTCCACTAGAGCCACACTGCTTCCCTCCCTCCCAGTCCCTCCTCAGCTCTAACCACTAGAGCCACACTGCTTCACTCCCTCCCTCCCAGTCCCTCCTCAGCTCTAACCACTAGAGCCACACTGCTTCCCTCCCTCCCAGTCTCTCCTCAGCTCCACTAGAGCCACACTGCTTCCCTCCCTCCCAGTCTCTCCTCAGCTCCACTAGAGCCACACTGCTTCCCTCCCTCCCAGTCCCTCCTCAGCTCTAACCACTAGAGCCACACTGCTTCCCTCCCTCCCAGTCCCTCCTCAGCTCTAACCACTAGAGCCACACTGCTCCCCTCCCTCCCAGCCCCTCCTCAGCTCCACTAGAGCCACACTGCTTCCCTCCCTCCCAGTGCCTCTTCAGCTCTAAGCACTAGAGCCACACTGCTTCCCTCCCTCCCAGTCCCTCCTCAGCTCCACTAGAGCCACACTGCTTCCCTCCCTCCCAGTCCCTCCTCAGCTCCACTAGAGCCACACTGCTTCCCTCCCTCCCAGTCCCTCCTCAGCTCTAACCACTAGAGCCACACTGCTTCCCTCCCTCCCAGTCCTTCCTCAGCTCCACTAGAGCCACACTGCTTCCCTCCCTCCCAGTCACTCCTCAGCTCTAACCACTAGAGCCACACTGCCTCCCTCCCTCCCAGTCACTCCTCAGCTCCACTAGAGCCACACTGCTTCCCTCCCTCCCAGTCCCTCCTCAGCTCCACTAGAGCCACACTGCTTCCCTCCCTCCCAGTCCCTCCTCAGCTCTAACCACTAGAGCCACACTGCTTCCCTCCCTCCCAGTCCTTCCTCAGCTCCACTAGAGCCACACTGCTTCCCTCCCTCCCAGTCCCTCCTCAGCTCCACTAGAGCCACACTGCTTCCCTCCCTCCCAGTCCCTCAGCTGTTGATAGCTCAGGCTGCAGTTTTATTGGCACCGGGCGGGCATTGTCTGGTGAGCCTGTGATTGCGTAACCGCAATAATTCCACATATCTAACACATTAGATTTATCTATCAGGGAAATTCCTCAACATTTTTTTTTTTTTTTTTACTTTTACTGCTTAGCAATGAGGCGATTTCAGTTCCAAACACATGTTTCCAATTTGCGTAATGTAACTGCACAGATTGCATGTGGGGCTGGAAACGAAACGGAACCCTGAGATATTCCAGAACGCCGAGTTCGTCACTCGGTTCTGTTAGCGTTCCGCTGGCTGCAACAATTGGCCAATTCAAACAAAGCGTTGTCAAAAAATGACTATGGAATTTGATGCATCACGCAGAGCCTCCGATCCCAGAATGCAATAGAAATAATTGTGATGGACGTGTTTAACATTCCTGGGGGTGGATCGTGTCCGCTTTGCTATTTCAAGAATCGATAGTACATGCCATTTTTAGATTTTTTTTTTTTTTTAAATTAAGTATTTTTTCATTTTTTTCATTGGATTAGTGGCCTTTCATGCACGATGCATCAAATTCTAGAGACATTTTGGTTACGCTTTCTGAAAGAAGGCGAATTACACTGTAATAAATACACATGCAAACTCTTTCAGAATGATCACAATGATTGCGAAATCTGACACGGCTTGCATATATCTATTACATTTATATGCAGGTCTATGCAACACCTAAAACATGGATGCCGTCACTAATCATATTTTTTTTTTTAAAATCTTATTATTATTATTATTATTATTATTATTATTATTATTATTATTATTATTATTATTAAGTCACGAATTACAGTACCTTTGCATTGTAACAAATATTATGAGAATGTATGGTATGAATACTTCCAATACAACAATAAAATAATTCCATAATTTAGCCACAATTTGACTAAAAAAAAAAAAGCACGCCAGTTGTGAGTCGTTTGACTCCTGTCTGTACTGCAATTTGCATTCATTAGCCCAGGCGGTTTGCTGTGGTGTGGTTTGTACACTTGATTAGTCTCAATTATTTCCGAACTAATCCGTTCTATGCGTTTGCCCGCGACACATTAGCACCCCTTTGTGAAACTGGAAACTGGAAGTGGGGATCACAGCCGAGGTTCAAACACAAGCGGATGAAAGACGACCATCCTATTATGATGCAATACGGCTACAGCCGAAGCACCTATACGCGTTCAAAGAGGATCTCAGGTCTACACACTCTTCGGTGAAATACACATCTTCGGCGTGTCCCACAGCGCCGTGTGTATTCTGTGCCAGGTTATATCACGCTGCACACACACACACACACACACACACACACACACACACACACACACACACACACACACCACGTCATTAAAAAAGTGTACGAGTAAACCATTTGCGAATGTAAACAAACGTGACCGTCTACAATACCTGCCCACCGAATTGAAACCCATTATGGATTGCATTGAAACTATGGAAAACTATAAATCTGCATCATGCTCTTTATCAGAAATAGAGAAACTTCGTATGAACAATCGCCACCCAGCCGAAACTACACCCAACACAGAGATCTTTTGGAGTAAATATCTTTGAGAATAGCGCTTTATCTCTACTACCCAAACGAGCTGCACTGTCTCACGCAGATTGGATTGACGTGCATGCGGATTATTATCAGCTGCTTGACACTGTGATGCAGCGCTATTACGCGATTTAAACGCTGGAATATTTGACTAGGCAGTGATTCACATACAACACACCTGCATGAGGGGGGGGGGGGGGGGGGGGGGGGGGGGGACGGGGGGGGGGACGGACGGGGACGGGGACGGACGGACGGAACGGACGGACGACGACGACGACACACACACATTACCGCACAGCTCTGTGTTTTTAGTATGGGTCGGCAGATGCCGGTCCGGGTATTAAAAAAACAATAAAATCAAATATCTTCATGTGGGATATTGTTTCACATCATTTTGATGATCATTCTATAAAATACAAAAATACTGTGTTCAATCATTGCGTTTCATTTTATTGTATTTATTTTGCAATACACATATTTGCTCTGTATAACAGTTCGTCACCTTTGATCAAAAAGCTGCATGAAGATTAAAGGGAGCACCCCCAAGCCCCCCGAGCGGAAACAGCAAAGTTGGAATTCTGGGGCGATATAAAGGTCGACAGTCACTCCAGTTAGCTCTTCTGAACGTAACAAACAAGCGAAAAACTACTTCTAAAGTGATAACTCAAGCATTGAAGAGAGGACAAGACGCTCCAAAATCGGGTAAGTTATATTTCGATCTGTTGAACACGTTTTCAAGCTATATTTGTTTATTTATGTACACATTCATTTAATTTTCACTTTATTCATTTTGTTAGAATTTACTTAGTGTTAGGAGCTGTACAATGTTTTTATAGCCATGCTTAAATAATAATAATAATAATAATAATAATAATGTCCTTGCTCATTATACCATATATTAATTTATAATAAATACAAATAAAGTAGGTGGCAGGGCACAGATGTTTGTTCTAATATGCAATTCTCATAAAACGAGTTTCAACAGTTAAAAATAATTACATCACTGGAATATTTGACAATGTTATTGCAATAGGCAACAGCAGCCACTGAGTAATCGCGATTCTGTCTAGTCCATTGTACCGCCCTCACGGTAAGTAGCAGTTCCGTCCACGCCTCCGGAGGAACATTCACTGAATGTAGGGAAAAGGAGGCAGTGCTTTTCATAAGGGATAACGCCACTAATTGCCGTTCTAGATGAATCACATGTACCAGCCCATGGAAATCAATAGCACATCATTGTAGTTGCAGTTCGCCGGAGTTTTTGTGGTAACGGATGTAAGCACAATTATTGGAAGGGTTTGTTTTTCCCGGAGTTTTAACTATACCCCAGTGTGAGTCAATACCTGCTAAAGCACTTTGTATGTATTTCTGGGTATGTGGGTTTGTAGGACAAGTATAGACCGTGGTGATGAAATAACACAAATGATAGTGTGTGTGTTTGTAGCGCACACTTGTATTGGAATAGGTCCTATATTCACAATGCTTTATCGCTGCTTTATTTAAAGTGTGTGCATGTATTTTACGTACATGTTAAAGTTATATAGGGTCTAAAAATGATAATAAAAGCAGAATTAAATCCTGTTTGTAAACAGCATATAGACCCCCCCAACACACACAGACACCCACACACCCCACCCCACAAACACCCATACCGACACAAAGACACACCCCCCACAGACCCCCCCCCCCACACACACAGATACACACACCCCACTCCACACACACATCCATACCCACACAGCCACCCCCCCACACACACATCCATACCCACATAGCCACCCCCCCCCCCCCACACACACAGCGCCCCCCCTCCCCCTCCACACACAATCAAATATATACTGATTTATAAACTATAAAGTATATACCGTGCTATCTGAAGAAGGCCGAAGCCGAAACGTTGTAGGTAATTATTAAAACAGCGGGTTTTCAGTGATCAGTGACTTATCTTTTGCATTGAGTATTTCTAGTGATTGAGGAGTATCCAGTTGCATCCTGATTCTCCTGGGATAGAGAGCTGGGCGCTATGTTTGAAGTATTCACTACTCTACATAAAATAAACACATAGCTTTCACAAAACCAAAAAAAACCTTCAAATGCACAATCGTCATTTAAGGGCTGTTTCTACGCTTTTTATTTAACACTGGCGCCGCTGCACTGACTACAGGAAACGTCCCATCTCCACAGTAACAACAGTAGTCTTTTGAGAAGTGTGGCATACAGCAAGTTCTGTGTTCCATATCCTTCAGAACCCATTCTATTGTTGCATCACATAATGGGAACATTTGAGTCTTCTGAAGCGACCGACAATAGACGTTAAGTACCGAGGCAATAGATAGCACTCAGCGCTATACAATACCCACTACATAATGACAGATGTGAGCGGCGCTCGTTGCTTCTTTACGTCACAGGCAGGATTTTTTTAATTAACTCATATGTTGCCTCCCTCTCTTCTCTCTCTTTCTCCCTCCTCCTCCCTCCCTCTCCTCCTCCTCCCTTTTCCTAGTCATCATTCAAAATCACTCACTGACTCACTCACACAGAATCGGTACAGCTCGCACTCATCCTGAAGGAACAATTAAGGAGCTTCGCAATATATTGGTATATACAATTTAATTCTTTTGCTTCTTGTATTTAAAAGTAGCTGCGTAGTTAAAACTCTTTTTCTTTCAAATTTTTTTTCACGTGTCTTCTTGCTTTTTAAAATGTTTCTTGCTACTATATTATGATCATTATTAGCCGGATCTTTTGTACAGCGGTATCGGCGCTATGCTTTAGTGCCTGTGTGTGGATTACCTGGCACTGTGTGATGCGCCTATGTGTGGATTATATATCTATATATATATATATATATATATATATATATATATATATATATATATATATATATATATATATATATATATATATAAATTAAAATCTATCTACCTCTCTCTAGTGTATGTGTATATAAATTGTGTATATCATTTTTACAGTTAGTTATCTGATCAATTTGTTGATTATAATACAATGCGGAGAATAATGCAGATAAGTCTGGTACGGTCGTCACAATACGAGGTTAGACACGGAGTCCGGGGTAAACCGATTAAATGACTTTTTATAGGGTGTTCCTTTAAGAGGTTTTCTAAAGACGCGTTTTGTAAATGTATAAGTTTCGTTTTGTGGATATCTATCTATCTATCTATCTATATCATAATCAATTAAGTCAGTAATGGTTCATAATATTAGGATATCGTCCACTACAAAAATAATACTTTATTTATCGATTTCTTATATTTTAATATAAAGAATTGAGGTGCAGCTATGTGTTTAATTGCTGTGTCTTAAACATACTACATAGACAGTATGTTTGTTATTGTGGACAAAAGTTTTGCATCACCTTGAATTTTAGGTTTGAGACATCATTAAAATAAATAAATACATAAATATTATTAATAAATAATAATACTAATAATTTAGATATTTTATTTAACATCATGTAATCAAATAAACTACAAAATGATGTCGCAAAAGTCTACCGGAAGCCATTATAGTAGTCCAGTATTTCTGTCAGCTTTTCGTTAAGAATCGGGAAAACTACAAAGCGGTGTGTAATTCAATATGTTAACGTAACATTATTGAGCAGGTTTCATTCGACTTTATGAAGCAAAATGAGTTCATTCTATAGGGGGGTGGAAAACGTTTTGCCAGAGCTGTACACAACAGAATTCATAGGGAGAGATCATACATTGCGGTGAAATCAGTCGTGGTTTAGTGAGTGCGTAGTAACGGACTGATCTGTTCGGATTAGTGACCAAGATAACTGGCCTGGACATAGGGGAGCAACTTTGTTTTTTTTTTTTTAATTTTTTTTTTTGCACAACCAGTAATCGTTTTTGTTATACAGTCCACTCCGCTAATGCAGAAGTCAGATTGGAAACAGATGTCGTGCATTTGGGGACGGATTGTGACATCAGCTCTTTACCAAATTCCTTGTACATTACTTGAAGAGGAGAGGGAGGGATTTGCAGTCTGTTTGCAATCTGTAGTTCGAGGTTTTCTCAGTCCTATAGCAATTAACCGATGTTGATAACATCGGTTAATTGCTATAGGAGACTTCAAAATGGGCATTTCGTTCCCCTTGGGTATTCCCCTCTAAGATCTGGTATGACGGACTGATGGAATTCACCTATACCAGCTGGCGGGGTCAATGCCAATTCCAATTCCATTACCAATTTGCTTTTTATATGGGACACTTTTACAAGGGTTAGTTTAGCATTTTTTTTAAATATTCTTTGCCACACCTCTCTGTGCTTTACAATGCTTCCCTGTGCTTTACCAGACCTCTCTGTGCTTTACAATGCTTCCCTGTGCTTTACCAGACCTCTCTGTGCTTTACAATGCTTCCCTATGCTTTACCAGACCTCTCTGTGCTTTACAATGCTTGCCTATGCTTTACCACACCTCTCTGCTTTACAATGCTTCCGTTTTACCACACCTCTCTGTGCTTTACAATGCTTGCCTATGCGTTACCAGACCTCTCTGTGTTTTACAATGCTTCCCTATGCTTTACCAGACCTCTCTGTGCTTTACAATGCTTCCCTATGCTTTACCACACCTCTCTGATTTACAATGCTTCCGTTTTACCACACCTCTCTGTGCTTTACAATGCTTTCCTATGCTTTACCAGACCTCTCTGCTTTACAATGCTTCCCTATGCTTTGCCAGACCTCTGTGCTTTACAATGTATGCCTATGCTTTACTATACCTCTCTGTGCTTTACAATGCTTCCCTATGCTTTACCAGACCTCTGTGCTTTACAATGCTTCCCTATGCTTTACCAGAGCTCTCTTTGCTTTACAATGCTTCCCTATGCTTTACCAGACCTCTCTGTGCTTTACAATGTTTGCCTATGCTTTACCACACCTCTCTGCTTTACAATGCTTCCATTTTACCACACCTCTCTGTGCTTTACAATGCTTCCCTGTGCTTTACCAGACTTCTGTGCCTTACCATGTTTCCCTATGCTTTACCAGACCTCTCTGTGCTTTACAATGCTTCCCTATGCTTTACCAGACCTCTCTCTGCTTTACAATGCTTCCCTATGCTTTGCCAGACCTCTGTGCTTTACAATGTATGCCTATGCTTTACTATACCTCTCTGTGCTTTATAATGCTTCCCTATGCTTTACCAGACCTCTCTGTGCTTTACAATGCTTCCCTATGCTTTTCCAGACCTCTCTGTGCTTTACAATGCTTCCCTGTACTTTACCAGACCTCTCTGTGCTTTACAATGCTTGCCTATGCTTTACCACACCTCTCTGCTTTACAATGCTTCCGTTTTACCACACCTCTCTGTGCTTTACAATGCTTTCCTATGCTTTACCAGACCTCTCTGCTTTACAATGCTTCCCTATGCTTTGCCAGACCTCTGTGCTTTACAATGTATGCCTATGCTTTACTATACCTCTCTGTGCTTTACAATGCTTCCCTATGCTTTACCAGACCTCTGTGCTTTACAATGCTTCCCTATGCTTTACCAGAGCTCTCTTTGCTTTACAATGCTTCCCTATGCTTTACCAGACCTCTCTGTGCTTTACAATGTTTGCCTATGCTTTACCACACCTCTCTGCTTTACAATGCTTCCATTTTACCACACCTCTCTGTGCTTTACAATGCTTCCCTGTGCTTTACCAGACTTCTGTGCCTTACCATGTTTCCCTATGCTTTACCAGACCTCTCTGTGCTTTACAATGCTTCCCTATGCTTTACCAGACCTCTCTCTGCTTTACAATGCTTCCCTATGCTTTGCCAGACCTCTGTGCTTTACAATGTATGCCTATGCTTTACTATACCTCTCTGTGCTTTATAATGCTTCCCTATGCTTTACCAGACCTCTCTGTGCTTTACAATGCTTCCCTATGCTTTTCCAGACCTCTCTGTGCTTTACAATGCTTCCCTGTACTTTACCAGACCTCTCTGTGCTTTACAATGCTTCCCCATGTTATACCATGCTTCTCTGTGCTTTACAATGCTTCACCATACCTGTCTGTGCTTTACAATGCTTCCCTATGCTTTACCATACCTGTCTGTGCTTTACAATGCTTCCTTGTGCTTTACCATACCTCTCTGTGCTTTACATTGCTTCCCTGTGCTTTACCATACCTGTCTGTGCTTCACATTGCTTCCCTATGCTTTACAATGCCTCCAAGACAATCGTGCTTATAGTGACATCCGGTGGTGGGAACTAGGAAGTGCAACAGGATCAAGCATGTACAGATTTTAAAACCCTGAGATTAAAAAAAAACTGAATACGATTGTTTCCATAAATCTATTTATATCCTGAAGCCGCAATAAAGGATTTGGGCGAAGGAGTAAGAGGCTTAGTGTCTATAAAGGGAACTGTCAGCGTTCATTAATACACTTTACTGAACCTTGCTGCTCTCTCTGTCTCTCTCTCTCAACACCTGCCCCTCTTCTGATTTCACCCTCAATAAACAGTTTGAAGGTTGAAACACTGTGGTGCAAATTAGGTCAGTAAAAAAAAAAACAACAAACAAACAAACAAACAAACAAAAACAACACTAAGATTATTAAATCTGCATTTTAGATCAGTGATGCCGTTTTGTGATTGAATGCACCAGAAGTATGCAAGGGTGTATTCATTCAACAGACAAGGTCGTTATATTTAACAGAAAAATGTCTAGAATATTGTTTTTTTTTTTAAAAAAACAAAAACAAACAAAAAAAAACACAACAGAACTCAGAATAAGCAACCAAGCAGGTTAATATATCTCCTAAACCCATTCAGCACCATTGTCCTTATTTGAGGACGGGCTACTGCGTTATTTTTTGGAGCATTTTTAACTGGCATCTATATATTGTTATGATAGCTTGCTCCCTTTTTGTTAACCGCATATATTAAGTCTAAATGTAACGTATCAAATTACATAAATGAATACAGCTTGTGTTCTGATTCTTTCAAAGAGAAATGCATTTGGAATGTAATGGGTTAATGCACCAAACAGTTTTTTGTTTGTGTGTTCTTTTGCAAATGTCAATATTTCTTCCTTCTGCAAGCTACGATCTTCTAACTTAGTCCTTGGTTAGAGTAACACACAGCCTCTCTCTGCACCTCTCTCTGACTCTCTAATTTGCTTGACAGGAACCTTCGATCCACATTCCTGTGCCACATTCCGTGAGATCCTGACGTTCGCGCTTCCCTGCGAGGTTCAATCGGAATTCCAGGAGCGCTGGATGAAAGAAGGGATTATTCCCAGCGGGGTAGAGGGGCCACCCACGTTTGTTTTCCTAAGGATCGCTGTATGCGTTTCAAGAGGAATCTTCTGAAAATTTCACTGTGATATTTTTTACCCCAGGCCCTGGTGGAGCAATCGCCTCACTGGACTTGCCTATAAATGGAAGCTGAAAGTTGAAACAATCTGCTTACTAATGAACGGGTCACTGGATGTCTCTGATGCAAGTTACACAGATCACCATTGATTGATTAGTGTCGCAACCAGATTTTCTTTCTGCTAAACCTGGCTAGTAAAGCTCAGCTTATTTCTATTCTCGACTTTAAGATAGCAGTAGGGATTCTGGGTAACAGCGTCAAAGCCAAGAAGATGCCGGCTAAGACCCCCATCTACTTGAAAACCTCCACCCCAAAGCGGGGCAAGAAACTCAAGCTGCGGGACATCCTGTCCGGTGATATGATCAGCCCCCCCCTGGGTGATTTCCGTCACAGTGCCCACGTGGGGCCAGCAGGGGAGGAGGACATGTTCGGGGACGTGAGCTTCATGCAGGGCAAGCTGGATCTGCTCCCAGAGATGGGCAGGAGGGCCAGCGAGGAGGCAGCCCAGGGCAGGACCCTCAGAGATGGGTTCCCGGCCGGGAAAAAGAACCTCAGAGGCTCCCTGCTCAAGTGCGCCATCTCCCTGCCCGCCTTCGGACAGGAGCTGCCTCCGCCCAAGCCTCCGAGGCTGCACCTGGGCGATTGCTCGGGCCAGAGGTCCATGTCGGTGAGCCACTCTGTGGAGACCGGGGGGTGCGGCGGCCATTTCCGCGACGACGAGGAGCTGAGTTACTCCATCCCGGCTGGTTTAGGGCACCTGCTGGCTTCCTCCGGCTCGCTCTCCGAGGGTTCCTCCGACGGCTCTGAGGGGATGGGGGAAGGCTGCTCCTGCTACGGGCCCCTGGACCCCACGAAGGAGCTGAGTCTCGACTCGGACGCAGGCGTCAGCAACGAGGACCTGCTGAGCGAGGCCAGAGAGCCTGCCGGTGTTCCCAAGTCAGAGTCGCTCCTCGGGATGGATCTGGACCTGGGACCCTCCATCCTGGAAGATGTCCTGAGGATTATGGACACCTATAAGATGCGGGACGGGCACTGGGAGCTGTAGAACCTCCATTTGGGGGTTATTAAAATTGTCTTTTTTTTTTAGCTTGACGGACTCAGTGTGTGTTTTCAATCACAAGTCATTTATAACAAAACAAAACAAAACAAGCCTCTAACAGTTTTCTGTTGAATATTTTATAGAAGTATATTTATTAAGGGTGATTTTTGCCGCCTGCAGTTTGCTCACACCTCACCCAAGTCGCTTATAGTGACATCTAGTGGTGGGAACAGGGAAGAACAGGACAAAGCATGCATCCTGACCGGACCAATAAGCAAACAGTGGGCTTCAACAGCTTGAGATTTGAATTAGAGTTGAAGTCGGGGACTATTTGCCGGCAGTTGGCTGCAGAAAAAAATAACGACAAAACTGAACAAAAAACAAATGATTTTTTTTTTTATATGGAGGGATTATCTCTGCATGCTTCTGCTTTGAAGAGAGGACGGTGTGAGGAGACATTTTTACCTGGATTTAAAAACCAAGACATTTGGGCAGTGAAACCAAAAATTCAAAATCTGCGAACCTGGAAACAAAAACTTAGGAATACTGTTTTTATGTGCATTTTGGGGAACTTCAAAAAGACTGTTCTGTCTGTATAATAGGGCAGCAGTGTGGAGTAGTGGTTAGGGCTCTGGGCTCTTGACCGGAGGGTTGTGGGTTCAATCCCTGGTAGGGGACACTGCTGCTGTACCCTTGAGCAAGGTACTTTACCTAGATTGCTCCAGTAAAAACCCAACTGTATAAATGGGTAACTGTATGTAAAAATAATGTGATATCTTGTAACAATTGTAAGTCGCCCTGGATAAGGGCGTCTGCTAAGAAATAAATAATAATAATAATGTAGCAAATGACTGCTGTCTCTATTTTTCTAATGTTAGAAGGTCGCTTTACCTGGGCTGTGACAGCTTTATATCCTGCTTTATTGTCTTGTATTGCAATATACTGTACTGAATGCATTTCACCTGAATGTGAACGAGAGGCTGATATTATATTTTGTTTCCTAAAATAAAATAAAAAAGATTATTTTACGTGGTCCTTTTTCTGTTACTTTTGCAATTACAGAAACGTGTAAAGCCCAGAGAGGTATTGAATGGGAATTTCCCATAGCACACAGTGCCTCTGGGTGGATGAAAGTTGTAAATGCAGAATTTCTAAATGTTCACGCATCATAACACTTGAAAATTACAGCTAAACCACAAGAGGGAGGAGCACACAATAATAATAATAATAATAATAATAATAATAATAATAATAATAATAGGGCTTGAAGTTTTGGGGGTTTATTTTTGATCACGATATCCTTTTAAACTTATTTTGATCAGATTCTGTTTTCTAATTAAACGTCACTTGTTTTCACCTTCATATCTTGACTGAGCCAGATTCTGTTTCACTTGATTTTTATTTCAAACAGACATGACAAATGATGTTAATGGCTCATCGCTGATCCTAATTGCATTTAATTCTTGCAGTCGCCTAGTTTATCATTGTGCTTTTGTTATTTTCAATCGTTTAACAGTTGTCCTGACAGATTTTCTTTTCAGCACAAAATACCCGGGCCGGTGCCCAATGACAGCAAGTCCAGCATTTCAAATCTCCTTGGTTTGTAGCAAAAAAAAACAATCTTAAATCCAGTCTTTAATTAGTAGTTTTCTCTTTATTAGGATGCAGAGACAACTAATTAACATTTAAAGGGAGATAGAGATTTGAAAAATAAAAAACGAAAAGTTCAAGCAAAGTCACACAGATTAGTTCCCGGCTATCAAATCTCAGAGGAAATCTTTCATGTAATAAATCCATTTCCCATAACAAGAAACCCATGCCTTCCTGCTGAAAAAAGAAGCTGATGTGTCAAAGGTCAGTAAGCATCTGTCTCTCTCCCGGGAGACTCGATCCCCGTTGTCTGGTGAACCCGTTCTGTTAATATCCTGGATACTGCGCGCTGTTCAGAACAGGACGATGCTTGTCAGCTCTCCAGAGACCATGTTTGTTTTTTTGCTTTTGCACGACTGGATTATTAATTGCTGTGGTAAAGTTTAGCATAGTCAGCATCATTAATAATTACTGTGACCTAACAAAGTCAGTCCTGGGTGCTGAATAATGTTAATATTATTATTATTATTAGTAGTTTTATTAGTATTGCTATTATTATTATTATTATTATTATTATTATTATTATTATTATTATTATTATTATTATTATTATTGTTATTATTATTATTAGTAGTAGTAGTAGTTATATTAAGACGACTTTAGGTAAATTGTTTAGCGTGTAATTCTAATATAAAAATGTGTTTGTGTCGGGGTGTAACCATAATTTTTAGGAATTAAAGCAAACCTTTTTGGCTCTCCAGTTGTATGCATAAAGTTTCCTCCCTTATTCTTAACTAATCATATATTACCGTGCAGCTGCAAGGGATTGTGGATGTAACCCTGTAAAAAAGTTGAAAAGTAAACACAAGAAACATCGGAATCCCCCCCCCCCCCCCCCCAAGTGCTGTTTTTTTATAGTACAGTATTGCAAACACTTACAGAAAAACCCTCCAATCCATTATTACAGTATTTCAGGTACAACTTTTGGTACAACGGTGACGCCAAGTGGCCACTATCGTGTACTACAGCTAGCTATTTTCAGTCTTGTGCGAGGTGTGGCCGAGGACAACTCCCTTTAACCCATTAAGTGCCACTGTCCTCATTTTTAACGAGCATCTATCTACCCGGTATTTAAATGTTCCCTTTAACTATATTGTTATGATAACTTATTCTGGTTATATTAACCACAACAAATTACATAAACACAGCTTGTGTTGTGATTATTTTTTTTAAAGAAGGAAAAATGAATTTGGTGCTTAATGGGTAAATACCACGTATTCTTCTTCTTCTTCTTATTATTATTTATTTCTTAGCAGACGCCCTTATCCAGGGCGACTTACAATTGTTACAAGATATCACATTATACATTATTTCACATTATACAGATATCACATTATTTATTTATTCTTAAGGTATGTTTCGTCTCTTGAGCTAAACGTGTTAACTATAACTTCCTACTGCTGCACGTAGTGATACAGTGGCCAGCCAGGCTTTAGGGGAAGAAACTTGCGTACCGACATCAGGAACCACGTTGGATAATGCAAGGTTTGATAAAGCGGTGGGCGGAGAGGAAAAGGCTATTTATAACTCGCGTTGGCTTTCATTGGGTGGGCTGCAATGCCACATTTCACCTATAGAGGGTGGTATTGTAGAATAGATGAAGAAAGCTGCTGGATTTGTATGTATATTATGTTATAGTTCAGATATTGTCAAACCTAGAATTTATCTATCTATCTATACGTATAATTATATATATATATATATATATATATATATATATATATATATATATATATATATATATATATATATATATACAGTGCAGTGCAGTCCATTTATAAGATTTACATCCGTCCTGGGTGTTTTGATTCTTATAAGCGGACCGATATGATTATTGTGGTGCAGAATCAAACTTAGTATAAGAATGATAAGAGCTTATACCCTGGCTGCAGTGTAACGGGTTGACCACTAGATGTCATGAGTTCCCGTATGCATGCACGCCCACAAAAAATCCACAGCTGCTTTTCCTTAACGAATTATGGATAATAGTAGATTGGTTAACTGCTTGTTAAAGTTAATGCCACCTCGATAGAAATGGCTTAGCCGATAGCTTTGTGATGGGGGGGGGGTATAGAGGCGTAAGGGAGCAGAAGTAACAAAAAAAAAAAAAAAACTCGAGTAAGAGATCTAGTGTTTGTTCCACAAGAAGTACTGTTAGTTTGTGCTTCAGCTGAGAGCTAGGTTTATTTCATCGCTGCAGTGTAAGAAAAATAAAACCAACAGCGGTTTAAAACTGTAAATCGAGACTCCAGCCTGATAATTTACACTGTCCTCGGCCACTCTGTCACATTACAATTAGCAAAAGCGTGCCATCAACAGTTTAAATACAATATACAGATGTCAATGGTGCTCAATCACTGAGGACAATACATCAAAACAAGTCCTTGTGGGTAAGCAGCTTGTTATATGATCAAGATTATGTTTACTCAAGACTGCAGAACCCTATTTTACTACAGTATAGTCTTGAGAAGCGATCGTCTCGTGAGGGTGTCTAGTTTAACTGCCCTGCGGTGTTTCGTGTAATGGCCTTTGAATTAAAATGACACTACAGTACAGTATTTTACTGTCAGGACTACCACTGCATTTAAACATCTGTGGCTTACTTATTTTTTCATTAAACGGAGATGCAAAGAGGTGCAATCAACTCCCTTCCTCCTCCTCACAGCACCGCGCTGTCTGCATGTATATCACACAATAACACTGCTGTACTCAGTATGCATTCAATAAACGTGGATTAATTTTATTGAAACACATTTTCACTAACAGAGAACTAAAAAAACACATACCTGCACAATGTAGTGGTGCAGTCACGTTTGATTACAAACAGTGCAGTGTTTCCTGCATCACTGCACGACCCACGCTGCGTATGTGCCTAATCACGGGAGATGTGATCAAATTCAAATTCAAAAACAGCTTTTATTACCTGTACACGTCATTGCTCTTGATACAGTATCGTATTACATGCAGTCAGTTTGCCCCGAAATGATTCTTATAAGCGGACTGCTTGATTCTTACAAGCAGATTATTTTACATCCCAGTGGTTTTGATCACTATTTGTGGTTGATTCTTATAAACGGACTGCACTGTGTGTATATATGTATATATATGCCTACATCTATGTTAGTCTGTTTGCCTCTGTATCCAGATGATCTCAGTTTGATTGTTGATACCGGAGAACGGGGGAAGCTGCAGACTGTCTGCAGTAACTGAATATGTCATCGACTCCAGGCTGATCTGCATTTTCTTTTTCCTTGTGTCGTGTTTCAAATCTATAAATCTACTGACTAGTTCAATCCCGTGGGAAACAAAAGCGTGAGTTCTACCCCCCCCCCCCCCCCCACACCACACACACACACACACACACACACTCTCTCTGTTCTCCTGGCTTAGCATTCTGGTTAAACAAGAAGGACTTGAACTGGATAAGGAAAGTTTACGAACGAGAGGAAGCCAGAACTGACTGATCTCAAAACTTCCATTCCATCCCCTCGCCACTCTCTGTGTGTGAAGAAGGGTCTCTTCCCTCTGTCTCCACTTACTTTCCACACTGCATGTCTCTGGTCCTGGTTTCAGTGCTGCGCTTAAGGTAGTGGTTGGGGTTAACTTTGTCAACTCCTTTTCAGATTATAAACACTTTAGATTGATCTTCTGCACTGAAAATACAAAAACGAGACAATCTGAGGGTTGTTTCGATCAAGTATAGGGCAGCAGTGTGGAGTAGTGGTTAGGGCTCTGGACTCTTGACCAGAGTGTTGTGGGTTCAATCCCAGGTGGGCAACATTGCTGCTATACCCTTGAGCAAGGTACTTTACCTAGATTGCTCCAGTAAAAGCCCAACTGTATAAATGGGCAATTGTATGTAAAAATAATGTGTAAAAAATAATGTAATTGTATGTAAAAATAATGTGATATCTTGTAACAATTGTAAGTCGCCCTGGATAAGGGCGTCTGCTAAGAAATATAATAATAATAAATACCCGACCTGGAAAAACAACTCAGTCCGTTTCGGTGCTTTTAAGCGCTTTAACTGAAGTGTGTTAAAAAACTATAAAAAAAAAAACGGTTTGGTGTTTATTCAGTTTAAAACACATCAGCAACCACAAAATCAGTCTTTAAACCTGTGTAGCTGTGTGTAAAAGAACTAATCCAATAAAACAAGAACTTGCTTTGTATAATTTAAATATAACACACAAGGGAATCCCCTCAAAAAAACAAAACAAAACCCAACACTGGCCCGTTTGTCATTGTGAATCGTGACTAATCGGGATTGTGTATTGTTTAACACACTCAGCTAACCGACACCGTCATTTCTGTTCCTTTACTGTTGTCGTTCAGTTCAGACGATTTTTTTTTTTTAATTGCTCCCTCCTATTCAATAAGTACAAAGACCCGACATCCGCTGCTAAGTGAGACGCAGTGGGTATTGCTCATTGTGTCCGTCTGAAGAGGCGCGCTTTACCGCATCGTGTTTGAGCTAGTTTGTCGACAAGGATATGTCCATGTTTCCAGGGGACGTCACTTCACAAAAAACTTTTGCATTACATCATATCCTGATGTAACTATCACTGACACTTACCTGCTCCGATATTGATTCGTATTTTGTCATGTGCTTAGTAGAAGTGAAGTTATTGTATTTTATCTTGCTGTTAATTGTATTAATACTTGGACTGTGATACAATCTACCGGTGCCGCGAGTTTAGCTTTTCGTTCTCCTCTTCGACTCAGTAACTTCTTAGTTGGTTAAAATGGCACCGGCTATTATTATCAGGGCCGTCCAATGGGCCCCCACTCCCACCTTCACCCCCAAATCAAAAATATTTTTCTATCAAAAAAGGTTTTCATAATCAGTAGTCCTTCGCTAACCGGTTGCGTTGTCTGATTTTTATATATATATATATATATATATATATATATATATATATATATATATATATATATATATATATATATATATACACATACATATATAAACATATATATACATATATATATATATATATACATATATATATATATATACATATATATACATATACATATATATACATACATATACATATATACATATACATATATATATACATATACATATATATACATACATATATATACATACATATATACATACATTATATATATATATATATATATATATATATATATATATATATATATATATATATATATATATATATAAACCTGTAGCGTACTTTCTTTTTACTCTACCGGTAACACACAATAAACCATGCTGCTGCATTTTACACATTACTGTACACTGTGAAAATAGTAAAAAAAAAAAAAAATAATAATAATATATATAGTATGTTGAATTAAAACTACTGGTATATGATTTTAGCGCATTTACTGTTGTTAGGTCACAATTAACAGAAAACTGAACAAAAACTTCACAGAAATATCTTTTTAAAATTTACATCGAAAATTTGACAGTGTACTTACAGCAGTGGCTTGTTTTGTTTAGTTTTTTTTCCTCCTGTTTTTGACATCCACGTTTGAGTTTCTTTTAATTTGGAGGTTCCAGAGGTTTGGCGGGTTTCATTTTTGATGGTTTTAAATCGTATAATTATAAAGTAATAACAGACGTCAAGCTACCGAGACGCGGCAAAACGCTTGTCAGAGTCTCGATTGGTGGACAGTAAATGTGCCATTTATAGTATTCTTTAATTGGAGCATTTTTATAATTGATGTTGAGATCAGCCAATAGCTTTTGGCTTTACAAAGCCCTGGGGAGGACGGAAGCCAATAGAGAGTGAGAAGAGAAGGGAACTAAGGGAAAAGGCGGCAAGCAGGAAAAGATGGGGGAAAAAAAGGGAGGAGATCTGACAAGTTTCATGGGACTGCACATACAGTTTGGTTTAGTTGAGTGAAAACGAAACGTTTCTACTGATAAAAGCTGCACAATTAGGACAGCTGGCACAGAAATAGTACCATTTACTCCTATTTCCAACTTTATTTCTGTATGTGTGTGTGTGTGGGTCCCCCTATGGCGTCGAGGCCCATGCGCTTGCCCGGGGTGTCATGGGTGCTGACGTCAGCCCTGGCTATTATTTTGCTATTTTCTTATTTGCTGTGACGTGAAATATTTTATAAGCGAAACAGTTTTACTATCATATTCCGAAAACACTTCAACAGGATTATTAGTAAAACTCACCTTTTCTCTTTTGCTCTTTTTCGATGTCTCAAAAAATGAACACTTTGCTTTAACCCTTTTAATTTTCAATGAGTCGAATCAGAACATAACGTTTACGAAGGAGGGGAAGGTATTCGATCACGTTTCTTGTAATATTTCTATTACTAATTATAGATGATAAACACAGAACAACATAAGAACAGTGAGCGCTCGCCCGGTTCCTGAAAGAAGCCGACTGATCTCAAAACTTTGTTTTTTTGATAATATCATTGCTAAGACTGCTTTCAAACGCAATCCCCTCTGAATAAATGGTAACCTCTGAGAGGGTCACAGTGCACCCCACTTGCACTTGGAACAGCACGAAAACAGAAAGAGAGAGTTTCATTAGATTTATTTAGGAGGAACTTTTATTGTCGTTACACATAACGAGTGCAAACAAAAGTCATACAAAACCCTTAAAAAATAATAATCATAAAGCCATTTTATTAAAAAAAACTTTTAGCAGTGTGTGTATATAATAATAATAATAATAATAATAATAATAATAATAATAATAATAATAATAATATGTGTTCCTTCCTTTGTGGTTTATCTGTAACTAAGTGGAAATTAAGAAATTCTGCAGTTACAACTTTCATCCAGCAGGAGGCACTGTGTGCTATGGAAAAATCCAATTTAAATAAAACTGGGAGAGGAGGACAGTTTGTTTGTTGCAATTTCAAAAGCACTTAAAAAAAACACTGCAGTAGTTTATCTTCATTTCCGTTACTATATTTAAAAAAAAAAGAATCTCTACAAAACAAAAACAAAAAAGTGTCCAAAACAATACTATTTATATAAACTCACTTTGGTGCATTGAAACACTTTCATATTTTCTTTAGTTAAAAATGATTAAAATTGGTGTGATACTTTTTTAAGGGGGAGGGGCTCTTTGGGCTAGCCCCACCCCTAATCTAATTGTAATAAGACACAACCAGCTTTGGCATACAGGGCCTTGTTGCCATTATACATCTGCCAGCTAAATAAAACTGTGTGGTTTAGTGCATTCAGGTTCTATTTTAATGATCTAAACTGTGGCAAACCTTATTACCACCACGATAAAACCTCAATCTTTAATTGATTTAAAAAGGGTTAATAAACCACTCAGGCAGAATAATTCTATAGAGTTATATTATAGAGCTATATACTGCGGCACTTTGAGATCATTGCAATATAGACCCGCAACGTGACACATTATCCAAATAGATCAGCAGAATGCCGTGCTTTACTTTCAGCCAGTAACGGATCAGAACTGGCATCATGTGGTCAACTTTGGCTCCGGCACACTGCAGAAAAGAGTCTGTCTGTGCCTATGTACAGGGATGAAGGGGGGAGTTTTTGAGGAACTCTGCCCCCTAGTGGTGGGGGTCGATTCCGTTGTTGTGAAGAGCTTCCTGTTTCTGGAGACCGTGAAGTTTTAGGATCAGTTCCTTGATAAATGCCTGGAGAGGAGAGGAGAGAAGGAGAGGGGAGAGGAGAGAGGAGACGAGAGGGGAGGGGGGAGGGGAGAGGAGAGGAGAGAAGGAGAGGGGAGGGGAGAACAATTCATTATAAACCATGATTAGCCATACAAGAATACATTTTGGAAATATATTAACTTATATGAAGAGGAATAATGGAGTGGCCAAAAGACCAAAAGACTGAATCAGTGAGATATGGTCTTACATTACTGTCATGTAAGAAGACAGCTGTAGGGCAGCAGTGTGGAGTAGTGGTTAGGGCTCTGGACTCTTGACCGGAGGGTCGTGGGTTCAAATCCCGGTGGGGACACTGCTGCTGTACCCTTGAGCAAGGTACTTTACCTAGTTTGCTCCAGTAAAAACCCAACTGTATAAATGGGTAATTGTATGTAAAAATAATGTGATATCTTGTAACAATTGTAAGTCGCCCTGGATAAGGGCGTCTGCTAAGAAATAAATAATAATAATAATAATTATATGATATGCACTCAAAACACATATAACATAATGAACCAGTGAATTTAAGTGTTCGCAAAGTCACTGTTACCTGTTCTTTGTGGGGTACAGTATTGTACTATACAGCCCCCCGTGAAATCCAGCACAATGTTCTGGTGTCAATCGATGCCAGATTAGACAGGTTTTCCTGTCTCACAATGCAGCGTAGCTCTCCATTTCCAAGCTCTCATGCATCATACTAATATTTAGAGTTTGCAAATAATAACAACACTGAGGAGGAATGCTACCCAGCACACCCAACAATCCAATAATATTTAGGTTTGGAGCCGAGCGTTGTGTTGTAAACAGCACTGGGACAGGGGGGGAAGCTGAACAGAGCGTCCGAAGAGAATTCGGAGAGGCTCAGAGTGCAGTGGGGTTGTTGTCGTTGTGTCTGTTACAGAACGCAAACTGACTGGGGAGAGAGGATTCTCTCTATCGCTCTCTCTCTCTCTCCACTTCTCCCTGTTTTAAAAAATAAATTCCATTATCTTTTCGACTAGGAGACTTTCTCAGTGTCTTCAGTGTCTTCATTTTTTTTTTGTGTTTCTGTACGGTATTGTCATGTAATGCATGATCCCATATCTCATAATGTGAAAAGCTGCATATCTCTTTCTATAAATCTTCTATACTTCCACGCAGCAACACTTAAAACCCTCGGAATTATAATTCCTTATAAGGCTTCTGATCCCAAGCCTGAGAAATCCCTTCATTCCAGTTACGAGTTCACCTGAATTTTGATCGGCAGACATTTCCTGGTACAGAATACAACAATTCTAGAAGCTTATCAATGACAGTGCTTTGTTAGAAGTGCACTCTATTTTAAAAAAATGCATAAATGACCATATTCTGTACCTGAAATTAAAAGCCAGATTGTAAATTCTCTAGACAAAGATGAGCACATCTTTAAGAAGCAGAATTAGTGAATTGTTACATTCTTGTTTGAATTAGAGAAATGAAACTCCGTCACTCACCTCTGTATTGTTATTGCACGAGTGAAGGATATCCTAAAAAAAACAGAACAAAGAGATCATGTTTCATGTTTTTAGAAATATCCACCTGTCTGTCTGTCTGTCTGTCCTTATATCAGCAGGCATGGAAATAAGACTCCTGTTGCATAGCAGTTTCACCCATTCCAGGTTTTGCTTCAAGCTTGCTTAGCCCCAGGGTGTTTAGGCAACAAGCTTAGGTGTGTCTGATTAAACTCATAGCGAAACCAGGAATGGATCAAACCGCTATGCAACGGGAGTCTTAATTCCATCCCTGTGCATTTATCGAGTGTTTTACAATCATGGATGGATGTGTGTGCGTGTGTGTGTGTCTTGCTTACGTGTTCCTGTGTGTGTGTCTTGCTTACATGTTCCCATGTGCACAGAGTGTCTGATGGTGTATGTGCTCTGCTGTGTGTGTGTCTCTGATGGTGTGTGTGTCTCTGATGGTGTGTGTGTGCTCTGCTGTGTGTGTGTCTCTGATGGTGTGTGTGCTCTGATGGTGTGTGTGCTCTGCTGTGTGTGTGTCTCTGATGGTGTGTGTGCTCTGCTGTGTGTGTGTCTCTGATGGTGTGTGTGTCTCTGATGGTGTGTGTGTGCTCTGCTGTGTGTGTGTCTCTGATGGTGTATGTGCTCTGCTGTGTGTGTGTCTCTGATGGTGTGTGTGTGCTCTGCTGTGTGTGTGTCTCTGATGGTGTGTGTGCTCTGCTGTGTGTGTGTCTCTGATGGTGTGTGCGCTCTGCTGTGTGTGTTCACTGTCACCTGCAGTTTCTGTCCGCGCTCCTGGTCGCTCTGCAGATCTAACAAGCCATCGATATTCACTTCTTCAGGCATCTCTGATTCCTGGAAATGAAGCGAGATGGCTGGGTTACACAAACCTGCATCGCTGCACACTGGCTGCAACGGCATTGCGCAGGTCTGTTACCAGAATCACAAAAACAAACCCACTTTGTCTTAAGAAAGGCATATGTTTTCCTTATGCGATCTTGTATGGGGGCGGATTAAAAAATATATATATATATATTATACAAAAACTAAACTACAAATACAATCTCTGATTGCTGCCCACAGCTTAACAAGTGAAGGGATCAGTGAAAAAAAACAGCTTCTTATTCTTTCTGCTCCTGCGAAGCTTGAGAGTCAAACGTATTCAATTCCCATTAGCCTGTACATTCACGTACAGTGTCAGTTATCATGCTATTAAATGCTACAGACATCCACACAGTCTTTTTCCTGTAAAGAATTCAGATGCAATTAGCCGGGGGAGGGGAGGGGTGGGGCAGCTCAAGCATGGCTAATGGAGTTTCGATTGATTGATTGATTGATTGATCGATCGATGGGGCGTTATCTCTCCCTGTGATTCTCTGGGGAAAAATAATTCAAAAAACAATAAAAAAAAAAAAGATGAAGCGAATCCAGGCTCTGCTATCTGACCCACATGTCACTTAATAGCCTTGATCCAGCGGACACAATGGCAGTAAAGACACAGCCCACTCCCCTGTGATCAATAGGGAGGGAGGACAGCATGGCTGGACTACATTAACATGTGTGATTCATCAGTAAATCCATGTTGTGTGGAGGGAGGAGGCTGCGCTACCCTGAGCTTTCTTATTTAAACCCCCTTTTGTATCTCTCCTAACAATCAGAGACAGGGAGGGCAATGGTGACACATTTACCACTGGAAACCTTGTTTTTCTAATAAGCTGCTTGGGGTACAGTCCTTCGCCCTACATCTCAAATACAAAGATGCTTTTCGTTAACATTTTAAAAATAACGGCCACAAATTCCTAATGAATCCCGTCAGAATCTCACAGAATTCACACCTGAATATCTTCTGCACTTCCTGGGAGTTCTGAAGCTATTCATTTTGAATTCAGGCCCCTGTTATTTCGTGTGGGTTTAATTACCTGCGTGTTCATTCTGTGTTCTGTTCATTCATCATCATTTGTTGTAATAAAACACAGTGAAAGCATGCTAAAGCATTGTAAAGCACAGAGAGGTCTGGGAAAGCATAGGGAAGCATTGTAAAGCACAGAGAGGTGTGGTAAAGCATAGGGAAGCATTGTAAAGCACAGAGAGGTCTGGTAAAGCATAGGGAAGCATTGTAAAGCACAGAGAGGTCTGGTAAAGCATAGGGAAGCATTGTAAAGCACAGAGAGGTCTGGTAAAGCATATTAATAAACTTGGCAAGCCAGGGTAAATTATAGTAAATGTAAATAATCACGGGATGGGAAAAGCGTGGAGGGAAACTAGAAAAATAGCGTGGCGTACTTTTATAAAGGAAATTCAAACTACACGTAATAGATACAACAAGAAGAGTCATTAACTGCTCTTGGATATGCGTTTATAATCGTTACAGTACAACGCCCAAGCAAATATATACAAACATATTTACAGTGAAATAAAATGTTCCGCCCTCCCCTCCACATGTCGTTCTGGAATTTGGTTTTCCAAAGCCTGTTTCTTTCCTCACATTTTTTGTGTCCCCTATCACTGAAAACACTTATCTCGTGGAGCCTTATATGGCTGCGTCTGTCTCCTAAACAGAATGGCTGTTTTGTTGATGTAATGAGACTCCCAGTCCGTTTTGTTTCCCATTGTCACCGTGAGAACTGAGCTGCCGTTTCCCTTGTATAGCCCGGAGCTCCCCGACCGTAACCCGCTCAGCGTTTTGGTATCTGGGAGGACAGACGCATTGGCTGGACAGCAGGACCGGGAGAAGGGACAGGGCGCACAGCTGATCTTAAATGACCACGCTGAAGTTGCACTGTGTTTAAACGCGTGGCTAATAATAATAATAATAATAATAATAATAATAATCCCATTGCATTGAATATGGGTTTTATCCCAAACGATTGCCTTAGATATTTGACCCAAACATATCCCTTGATCGAAAATACATTTGAAACGTTTTCACAAGTGTTGGAATCCATGCAAAACAATACAAACGTTATTTAGACTGTAGGATATACGATATTACTTTATATATACTACACCTTATGAAAGAGAGAAAAAAAAAACGACCCACACACTAGACGGCTCTGGTAATGAGGTCAACTTACAACGCAGTGGTTTGGGATGAAACACACCGCCATCCTCGTGTGAAATGAAACACACGTCACAATGCAAATGTTTTAACATCAACAGCACCTTTGCCTCTTTTGTAAAGCATGCTGAACACGTGCGGTGCAAACGGACTTTTGCGTTGGGTTTTTAACAAATGTAGCCAATTCGGTAGATTTAGCGCATGTGCGTGCCTTTGTTTGAGTGGCCGGTACTGAAGATATTGCAGTGCAGAACATTACCTGGCTTATGATCTCACAGACAGCCTACTAGAAAACCATACACAATTCTATAATAATAATAATAATAATAATAATAATAATAATAATAATAATAATAATAATAATAATGCATCCGTGTCTCAATGAAAAACTATTAATTGTAAAGCATTTTAGAGGAAAGGGGTGATTCGCAATAATAAACAAAAATAAATACATATAAAAAACACAATGCAAAACAGCAAAAAACATTAATGCTAAAACGCGGAGGGCATCTGTCTAACCGAGGCACCGCTTTATATTGACTGTACGGGTGGAGCTGCATCCTCGCTTACCCTTCCCGGGTACAGCTCATCCAAGCTGTCGTCGATCCACTTCTCCACGTCCAGGCGTTTCTGCAGCTCCTTCCTGTCGTATTTCACCGTCACCCTGGCCTGTCTCTTCTGCACCCCGAGCCCCTGTTCCCTGGTCCCCCGGTTGGGCGAATGCATCTTGTTCTGGTAGCGTCTACCGACCCTGTTCGCTGCCATCATCCACAATAGCGTGCACCTCCGCTGCAAATGCTTCTCCTGATGCTGGGCAGCAGGGCTTAGGGCAGTATCCCACAGGTCCTAGCGCTCGTCGGGGTTAACTGTGCTCAGGAACATAGCCGTGTCACGCGTCAGTCTGTCGCGTAATCTTATCAGGACATCTGTGCAATAACCAGCGATCTGTGAAGCGTCAAAGATTCACTATGTAACACAATTTTTGTTCCTAGGTAGTAAGTGTTATTTCCTAATTGCTTATGCCTCAAAAGTATAGAAAATGGCTATTATTCCCCACAAACTTTGCTTTTGTGACCAGGACAGTGATATTTTGAAATGTACCTATTTCCAATGAGAAAACGGGCGAATTTGTGTCTTTTCGTTCACATAAAGTCAGAAAAAAACAACATATGAATCCAAATTAACATGTATTTATACTAAAGTAATACAAAAATGACTACAAAAGATTTAGAAGTGAGTAGTTTTCCAAGATTTATGATTATACTGTAAATCACTTTCACGAATCAGCCCCCAAATGTAGTCTCCCATCATGTTCTCGTTATACTGTCCTTGGTAGCGGCGTTCAAAGTCCAGTATATCCTGTTGGAAGCGCTCGCCTTGCTCCTCCGAGGACGCTCCCATGTTCTCCTTGAATTTATCAAGATGAGCATCAAGGATATGGACTTTGAGGGACATCCTACAGCCCATTGTGCCGTAGTTCTTCACCAGAGTCTCAACCAGCTCCACATAGTTTTCGGCCTTGTGATTGCCCAGGAAGCCCCGAACCACTGCGACAAAGCTGTTCCAAGCCGCTTTCTCCTTACTAGTGAGCTTCTTGGGGAATTCATTGCACTCCAGGATCTTCTTTATCTGTGGTCCGACGAAGACACCGGCTTTGACCTTTGCCTCAGACAGATTAGGGAAGAAGTCTTGAAGGTACTTGAAGGCTGCCGACTCCTTATCTAGAGCTCTGACAAATTGTTTCATAAGGCCCAATTTGATGTGCAGTGGTGGCATCAGCACCTTCCGGGGGTCCACCAGTGACTCCCACTTGACGTTGTTCCTCCCCACAGAGAACTCGGTCCGCTGTGGCCAGTCCCGCCTGTGGTAGTGCACCTTGGTGTCCCTGCTGTCCCAAAGGCAAAGATAGCAGGGAAACTTGGTAAAACCGTCTTGGAGACCCATCAGGAATTCCACCATTTTGAAGTCTCCTATGACCTTGATGCCATCTCAGAAAAATGCAGATATGTATCCACTTAGGCAGCTGGAACTAAACTGAACTGGTGGGCTTAAGGCCCCTGTATTTATACTACTATTTATATTACTAGAAAGTTCTAGAAAGTTCTAGAAGTTACTCCAAGTTTACTCAGCACTGAATCTATCTGGAATGTTCTGGAAAATAGGTAAATTTCAAAATATCACTGTCCTGGTCACAAAAGCAAAGTTTGTGGGGAATAATAGCCATTTTCTATACTTTTGAGGCATAAGCAATTAGGAAATAACACTTACTACCCGGGAACCAAAAAAAAAAAAAATTGTTACGTGGTGTTATCAGAAAAGTCGATAACCGCGTCTTTAAATGTTTGGAATTCTTCGCGTGACTGTAAATTACATGCATTTTACAACAGAGACTTTTTCAGGGTTTCCCAACACCCTAAACAATTATGAAACAAGCAACAGACAAGTAGTGTCTCTTGAAAAGGAAATGCTTCATTGCAGGATACCGCAAGTTACAACAATGGAAACTATTGTCAACCAGATTAAAGAAATACCCGAATTATTTCTAAACTCTTGAATTTAAGTGGTTTGAACACATAGGGCCAGACAGAGTCTCTGAATGGCTAGTTCATATCCGAGTCGAAGGTGTCTGTGTGAATATAAGAATGAACTTTATTAAAACTGGCGCTTGTAAATTTTTAAGATACAATTTGCCATATCACATTGTCTTAATTTATATCTTATTATTTATCTTGTATATTTTTTTATAGAACATGCCAAGGTTCGATTAATAGAATCAGGGTTTTAATTTAGTTGATTTAAATCCTTTCTAATTATTTCTTTATTATGTGTTTGATCAGAGCTTGTTTAGCCCCGTGTTTCTTTTTTTTTTTTTTTAGGGACTTTTCGTATTACTTTTTTCTGTTTGAGATTCTTCATGTTCCTAAATGCCATTTGCTATGGCTCTGTTTGTCTTTCCGTGAGGCAGTCTTTTTCCTTATCAAATTTGCCCAGCGCTTTTCCTTTGAAGCGAAGGCATTAAGGGTGATCCAGTTCGGTCATCGTTTTGACTGACCTTTGATCAAAGGAACGTTATGGCCAGAGACTAGCCAGACTGTCCCTGAATATCTAGCTTTGATCTATTTCCTTAGATTATTCTTATTAATAATTTATTTGACAGGCGCCTTTATCCAAGGCGACTCACGCAGGTGTTCCAGGGCAGCACAGAGTTACAATGCAAGCTTCATATTTAAACACAGTGCAGTTTACAGCAAGTGCAAATAATAACACTACTAGAATACAATATGAACTAGGATGCAACAAGTTAGGATTACAGCAAATTCTATCTACAGTGACAGATTAGCAGTGCAAGGATAGCGCATCACCTGAGGATCCAGTGACGTAGTGCTGATGTCAGGCGAGTCCAGGACAAGTTGTATTCAAATTGAAATGAATAACAACTACAATTCATACACAAGCAATTCAAAAAGGTACAATCAACTGCATTGTGTTTTGCAATAACAGAATAAAAAAAACACTGATGGTTTCGTCTAAGTAATAGATTCATATGTGTGAAAATAAGACGGTGAGACAGTAAAGAATCGACCCCCAATTAATGCTGGGCCACTGAGTGAATAACAGAGTAACAGCGCCCACTACTGGGAGACTAGCGTACTGCACTGTCACCTGGATCTCATATTATAGGAGCAACCGCATACCAGCTGGGTGATTATTATGTATTACCTCTCAGCAACGCAATAAGACTCCGGTTGCATAGCGGTGTGATCCATTCCTGGTTTTACTGTGAGTTCAATAAGACACACCTGAGCTTGTTACCTATACACACTGTGGCTGATCAAGCTGGTAGTAAAACTTGGACTGGTTGAAACTGCTTTGCAACAGGAGTCTAATTTCCATCCTTGAATATTGTGTGATCATTTTGTTTTCACACAACAAAGACGTGTTAGAACCAGGATAAATAAAATATACATACATTTCAAAAAGGTATAACACACATGTTTTTGCGATAACATAAATACATAGCCGGTCAGTTTCTTGCACACGAGCATAACATGGAAACGATACCAATGGAGCTGTAATCTCTGAAGCTATACTGAATGCGATGAATAAAACGATCATTTATTAGGGTTATTATAGGTGGACAATATAGTCTCGCGTTCTCTAATTCTCACAACGCGAGCGTGCAGCGCGAATGAATTCTTTGCTGAAATTCAGATTTACTGTCCATTTTGAGCATAGATTTTACAAAGCATTTTTTTTAAAATCTAAACGCCGAATCGTGTGTGTTTGATGAACGCAAGTGGGTTTAAGACACAAACTGTTTACCACCGAAGCAGAAACATATAGTGCTAAATGTGTCACACGTTTAGTGTTTGCGCTGTATATAATTATTATTATTATTATTATTATTATTATTATTATTATTATTATTATTATTATTATTATTATATTGTTTGGTTTGAAAGAAGAAAAAACACAGGTTACAGTGTTTAAATAGCTATAGCTGGATGGAAAGAGACGCCATTTGCAATGGCAGTAGGTGTCTGGGCGGGGCTGTTGTTTGATTCACTGAGCAAACAAAACGCACTTAAAAGTGTGATTGTGTCATTTCCGTTGGGTGTGCACCACAGGTTGACAATTTACACCGGCGGTCAAAAAGAAATTAAAAGGGTACTGCCCCTTTAAGAACGCCTCACCTGTGTCATCAACCGTACCCTTAAGGGCCTACAGGTGTGACGACTTCATTAAACATATATATATATATATTATATTAAGAACACATAGATGTATTTGGGGATAAAAGACACGTTTTTAATTTAACAATATTGTGGAGAGATAAAAAAGACGACAAGAAATACCTTTTTAAAAAATCTCATATATCTATTTGTTTGAATTTGAATTTGTTTTTTGTAATGTAAACCTGTCGATGTGACGTCACACAAGGAAGTGAAGAGGTGGGGTTAAGACGAGACAGAAACAAAACATTTCAAGTCAGACGAGTTCGAGTCGGTTTAAACAAAGAGTTCGTGTGTAGCGCGGAGAAAATTCATTTATCTTTAGTGTTAATACACGCAAACAAGCAGCACTTGACAGACTTTAATTTAAAAAAAAACCGGAGCGGAACGGTAACGTTGTATCTGCCTGCAGTTAGTTTGCAAAGCAAACGTTGTTCTATTTCGATTTCTAACATCGTATTAGTTGTTTACAACAACAACAATGGCACGTTTGCGGTGCTTCTCGTTCCTCTTGATGTTCGCCGTTTTGGGAACGATTACCACTCGGGCTGACGACCAAGAAGGAAAAGACATCTGCTCGGATGTTTTCAAGGAGAGCCCCGGTGCTGGCCTGGACCCCAAATCTTTCGATAACGGCGCAGCCTACGCCGCTCACCTGGGCGAAGTCTCGGACGCGCAGACCTGCTTGAAAGCGTGCTGCGACAGCACGCAGTGCAATCTGGTGCTGGTGGATCGCTCCGGGGAGAAGATTCAGTGCCATCTGGTGAACTGTGTCGCAGAGGGAACCGGTCTGGACGCCTGTATCACCACACCCGACGCCGCTTTCGACAGCTACCGCAAGCGAGAAAGCGCTAACAGGTCTTCCAGCGACGATCAAGGTAGAACGAAACTTAAAAAAATATATATATATATGTAATTGTCTTTTTTGTTGTGTGTATCTCCTGAAAGAAACTTTAACTGCAGTGTACAATTTCTTTGCATGTACAGTTTTTTTTATTGTACTCGTTTAAACATCTGTACGTGAATGGGAATAAGACTCCTATTGCACATCTGTTACGCCCATTCCAGGTTTTAGAACAAGCTTGATTAGCCACAGTGTGTATTGTTAACAAACTCAGGTGTGTTTTGCGGAACTCCCGAGTAAAACCAGGAATGGATCAGACTGCTGTGCAGCGGGAGTCTTATTTCCGTCCCTGTGCATGTATTGAGCGTTTTACAGCTCTGCATGCGTGTGTGTGTGTGTCTTGCTTATGCGTCCCCATGTGTCTATCTTTGTATTCACACTGCATGCATAATATTGTTTGTCTCAAATCTAAAGTTTTCAGTAATGTCTGTGTGTGGAATTCTTTTATGCCCGTGACTGATAAAGAACTGCGTAAGAATGGACGGACCGGTTGCTGTTTGTTCCCACGACACGACATTTTCACTGCATGGACGTTGCCCTTGTAATACAATATGGCATTAATACACTACACTATTAAACTGGCATTTATTTAATGTCTATATAAAATAGCTTTGATAAACTTTTTTGAATGTCATTAAAAAGTGTCTCTAATTTGCTAGCTATATCCGTGTTGTATTTTGAGAACTATTGCTAACCTGTCTAAAACGTGCCATCTTATTACAGTCTCTGAGCCCGTGCTGCAGGGATGGAAATAACCCAAATTGCTTGACTCGCCTATTCCAGGTTAATACAAGCTAAATCACAGTGTCTAGGCAACAAGCTCAGGTGTGTCTTATTAAACTCGCAGTAAAGGCAATGCAATAAACAGAATGCAAATTTAAATGTCTGCTTCTTTTTCCTGGAACTAGTTTTGTCATTGTTAATTATTAGCCAGCTAATCAGTCATTTTTTATGGCAGTGTTGCTTCGTGGTATCTCTCAACAGCCGAAGCAGTGAATGATTGTAGTGCTTTGGGAGTGACGCACAGTTTTGTTTGTTGGGGACTGTGTGTTTTACTGGCTGGGTGGGGACTGAGGGAAGTTGGTGTGGGATTACAAGTATCAAGCTGGGCAGAGTTCCTGTGGGGCTGAAAAGACAAAGGTGGTCATTCTAACAATCTCCAGCCTCCTATGTTTCTTACTGTTAAGAAGCTTTCCTCATGTTGGCACAGGGCGTTGCTGTCTGATCTGGTATTACCTGCGTCTTTCTTTTAGGTACAGCTGTGGCCAGAAGTTTTGAATCGCCTAGAATTTTAGGATTGAAACCATTTAATTCTATAGGGTGGCCTTTGTTCTGTCCAGGAAAAAAAAAAAAAATCTATATGACCCATTTTATTTTTCTATTGTGATGGGCTTGGTAAGGAAACCGGTTTCTGTTATGTTGCTGTAAGAACTGGTGTCTAATTTCAGTTCATGGAGCAGCTTTGTGCGTTCCAGAGCATGTGCAACAGGTGCTGAAAGACTCAAAGCTGGGATGGATCCAGCTGCTATGCAAAGGAAGCCTTCATTCCTGCCTGGCCGTTAAATGACTCCTATTTCGTAGCAGTTTGAGTTAAATAAGACAGATTTGAGCTTGTTCCCTATACACAATGGGGTTAATCAAGGTCATATTTAAAACCTGGAATGGGTGAAACTGCTGCACAGAAAGTTTTATTCCCTACAGCGACAACTGGCTCAGAGCCCTGAAGGCTTTGGGGTCAATTTTAATGATCCAAATACCGCCGCTATTTAACTGTGTTAATCCAGCTGGTGACTCTTTTATTAGTTAAAATATTTAATATAAGTTCTACTGTAGTAAAAGCGTGGCAAAGTGTAATGGAGACCCGTGAAAGCATTGCAAAGAATAGCGACACGTGGTCAAGCATATTGATAACCAGTCAACTATGGGAAATGCCAAGTATAAACAAAGCAGAGAAAAAGCACAGTGACCCTTTTATAAGGGTTGATAAGCCACAATTTCGATAAACTAAAATCAAAACCTTGGTTTTATCCAGATGAGTCCATTGAGAACAAATTCTCATTTACAATGACGGTCTTTTTGACGGAGCAAGAGAGTGTTGTGTCCACACTCAAAGAACAAAGTGTGTGTGTCCACCTCATCTAGTAAAAGCAATTTAAGAATGATGCAGCTCAATGCTTTGACGAGATCATAAAACCCAGGGGGGGTGGTTAATGGTCTCTTGCATGACCCATAAATCTGTATCAGGGCTCTTGATTTTGCAGAAGTACAGGCTGTTCTTGTTTTATGTAATGTCTTTAAAACCAGAAGCGGTTTCAGTTCCCGGATGATGAGGATTATTATATATCTTTTTATTATATTTACCATCTCGGTTTTGAAACGGCAGGGGTGGAACTAAGACTCCCATTGCGTAGCAGTTTGATCCATTCCTTGTTTTGCTATGTCTGATAAGACGCACCTGAGCTTGTTGCCTACACATTGCGTCTAATCAAGCTGGTAGTAAAACCTGGAAAAAATGTGACTTGAACTACAGTGAGCTGGGCTTCTGGTATACAAACAAAACCACCCTCCCCCAGCTGCATATCTCCGTGGTTACCTCCCTATCTCGTGACTGCTCGCTGCAATCTGGGGAAACTGGTTTGTGAGGATAGTTGTTGTGTTGGTATGGACTGAATGATGAAGCTTTTTTTTCTTTAGTTTTGCTGCTAAACATCGGGCCCTTCCGTTCCATCAATGTTCTTCTCTTCCCTGCTCCACCTCGTTTTTGAATCCTTCTACCCGCTGAAGTCCTCTGCAGCTGTCCTCTTCCCCCTTCCCTCTCCTCGCGTGGTTTTTATTGACCTGTAGGTCTTGTGCTTTGCCGTGGATGACGAGACAGATCGTGTGGTTCAGGTTTCTTTGTGTCGTCGTCGCCACGTGATGAGCCAGCTGTATTTCACAATGCTGTAGCGCTGCACATACAAGTCTGCAGGAAAGAGAACTCCACTCCACACTGCAGAGCTGTATAGAGCTCTATAGGAAAGAGAACTCAACACTGCAGAGCTGTATAGAGGTCTATAGGAAAGAGAACTCAACACTGCAGAGCTGTATAGAGGTCTATAGGAAAGAGAACTCAACACTGCAGAGCTGTATAGAGGTCTATAGGAAAGAGAACTCCACACTGCAGAGCTGTATAGAGGTCTATAGGAAAGAGAACTCCACACTGCAGAGCTGTATAGAGGTCTATAGGAAAGAGAACTCCACACTGCAGAGCTGTATAGAGGTCTATAGGAAAGAGAACTCCACACTGCAGAACTGTATAGAGGTCTATAGGAAAGAGAACTCCACACTGCAGAACTGTATAGAGGTCTATAGGAAAGAGAACTCCACACTGCAGAGCTGTATAGAGGTCTATAGGAAAGAGAACTCCACACTGCAGAGCTGTATAGAGGTCTATAGGAAAGAGAACTCCACACTGCAGAGCTGTATAGAGGTCTATAGGAAAGCGAACTCCACACTGCAGAGCTGTATAGAAGTCTATAGGAAAGAGAACTCAACACTGCAGAGCTGTATAGAGGTCTATAGGAAAGAGAACTCCACACTGCAGAGCTGTATAGAGGTCTATAGGAAAGAGAACTCCATACTGCAGAGCTGTATATAGCTCTATAGGAAAGAGAGCTCCACTCAACACTGCAGAGCTGTATAGAGGTCTATAGGAATGAGAACTGCACTCAATTCTGAATACAGACGTAGTTCTTTGAAATATAACTTCACACAAGACTGCTCTTGGAGTATAGGAAAGATAACTCCAATCAAAACAGTCAACTAGTAAAATAAAATGCTTTCTTTTTTTCAAATTGTGAAGTTACTTGAATCGATCAATCTATACCCTGCCACGATACACACACGCATTGGTGCATTTCATAACACTTATTACTTCTCCATGAAGTCAGGGTAAACACTTAGCAAATGAACCTCTTGAAAAAGTAATTGCACGTGAGACTCGCCGACTCTCTCTCTCTCGCTCCATCAGAGAGGTGCCACGCCCCTATCAAGGTGGGGCCCTGCCGCGCTGCGTTCCCACGCTTCAACTACGACCCCGTGAACCAGACCTGCAGGGAGTTCATCTATGGAGGCTGCGAGGCGAACGCCAACAACTACGACAGCAGAGAGGAGTGCGAGCGGGCCTGCGCCGGGGTCAAGGGTCAGTCCAGGCTTGTCATAGGAATTATTCGTTTTTTTTTTTTTTGGTGGGTGTCTCTTGCTGTGCTGTGTTCTTCTGCCCCAGGGGTGTCACTCCAGTCCTTGAGGGTCACACGGTCTACTGACTTTCATTCCAGCCTCGGCTCTCGATTCACTTCATTGATCTTATTATTTGTTCAATTGGACATGTAAAATTTTTCCAAAGGTCTTTTACATAAAAAAAAAAAAAAAATCACTTGATTCAAGGCTCACTACCTATAAAACATTTCGAGGCGTGGAGAGAAGTGTTGAATGTGTCCAATGAATCAAGTAATTGGACCAATTAAATAATTGAGAGCTTGGGGTGGCGTGTAGGAGAAACGCCATTTACTAGATAGAACGTGGCACAGGGTGCTGTGTGATACAAGCTGTGATATCCACTCCGCCATTGAGAGGGTACGGTTACTGACCAAAAGCGGTTATGAAAATCCACTCCGGCATGTTAATAAGACTCTTAGCAGAGTCACCTGTTCCAGGTTTTAAAGTGAGCCTGGTTGGGTGCCTCTTGGATTTCAAAACGTTGGTAAATTGAACTCCTGGTACAGTCTTATCTTGGGTCACCTGACAGTCGCTCGACTGGAGAGAGTAGAAATTTCCCTCTGAGCGGGTTGCATGGTTGAAATGTGTTCTCATGGCTGGTTCCTGCCTCTCCGTTTTCATTTAATTTTGTTTTATTTTCAGCTGACGAGACCTCGCTCTATGACATCCCCCTGGTTTCGAAGAGAATGTCCGGGCCTGTGAAATGTGAGTCTGAAATTAAACTGTTTAAAAAAGGAAGCGACGGCAGGTCTCTGTGTGAGGTTTGGTGGTAAAGAAACGGTATGGATTCAGTGACGTTGAGACTTCAATAGAAACACAAACATATTCCTGTGTTTTTTTTTTATTTTTTCTTTCTCCTTCTCCTCAGTTGAAGTTCCCACACGTGATACTGGACTAATAAAGGAGTACAGAGGTAGCTACCACACTTCTTGTCTTTTAATTTCTTTTTTTAACTACATTGTATTTTGTAAAAATGACTTGTGTAAAAATGACGCTCTCTCTTGCTCTCGCTTGCTCTCGCTCTCTCTGTCTCTGTGTCTCTCGCTCTCTTGCTCTCGCTCTGTGTCTCGCTCCCTCGCTCTCTCTCTCTCGCTCCCTCTCTCTCTCTCGCTCCCTCGCTCTCGCTCTCTCTTGCTCTCGCTCTCTCTGTCTCTGTGTCTCTCGCTCTCTTGCTCTCGCTCTGTGTCTCGCTCCCTCGCTCTCTCTCGCTCCCTCGCTCTCTCTCGCTCCCTCGCTCTCGCTCTCTCTTGCTCTCGCTCTCTCTGTCTCTGTGTCTCTCGCTCTCTTGCTCTCGCTCTGTGTCTCGCTCCCTCGCTCTCTCTCGCTCCCTCTCTCTCTCTCGCTCCCTCGCTCTCGCTCTCTCTTGCTCTCGCTCTCTCTGTCTCTGTCTCTGTCTCTCGCTCTTGCTCTCGCTCTGTGTCTCGCTCCCTCTCTCTCTTGCTCTCTCTCTCTTGCTCTCACTCTGTCTCTGTGTTCTCTCGCTCTCTCTCGCTCTCTTGCTCTTGCTCTCTCTGTCTCTTTCGCGCTCGCTCGCTCTCTCGCTCTCTGTGTGTCTCGCTCCCTCTCTCCTCAGACTCGTGTGAGGTGGCTCCTGTGGTTGGTCCGTGTCGAGCCTCGATGCGGCGTTTCTTCTATAACGCCACCTCCGGCTCCTGCCAGCTGTTCGTCTACGGAGGCTGCAGAGGAAACGACAACAACTACAAAACGCAGGCAGAGTGCCAGGCCAAGTGCTCCGGTAACCACACCACCAGCTCTGTGTCTGTCTGACTGCAGCACGCGCCTGGGTTTATTACTCTTCCCTGATAAACGTTCCCCACAGTCACAGCACAGTGTAATACAGCACAGTGAAAGCATTGTAAAGCCCAGAGAGGTCTGGTAAAGCATAGGGAAGCATTGTAAAGCCCAGAGAGGTCTGGTAAAGCATAGGGAAGCATTGTAAAGCCCAGAGAGGTCTGGTAAAGCATAGGGAAGCATTGTAAAGCACAGAGAGGTGTGGTAAAGCATAGGGAAGCATTGTAAAGCACAGAGAGGTCTGGTAAAGCATAGGGAAGCATTGTAAAGCACAGAGAGGTCTGGTAAAGCATAGGGAAGCATTGTAAAGCACAGAGAGGTCTGGTAAAGCATAGGGAAGCATTGTAAAGCACAGAGAGGTCTGGTAAAGCATAGGGAAGCATTGTAAAGCACAGAGAGGTGTGGTAAAGCATAGGGAAGCATTGTAAAGCACAGAGAGGTCTGGTAATGCATATTTAAAAAAAAAAAAAAAGAAAAAAAAGCCATGATAAAATACCCTTAGAAATGCCCCCCCCCCCCCCCCCCATCTTCTTTGTGTCTTACTTAATTTGGTTTGACCAGGCCTTTTTACAGTTGAGTTATTTTGAATGGTTCTCTCTCTCTCTCTCTCTCTCTCGCTCTCTCTCTTTGCAGAGAATAGACTTCCTGTCCACATGCCAGCGATGAAGCACGCCGCACCTAAATACGAAGGTGGGGGAAGAGGACTCTGATTTTATTTTGATTTTCTCTTTTCAATCACTTTTAACACCTGATGCACCAATTTCAAAGTGAAATCAAATGTGAATAACTCAAGCAAACGTTTTAGTTTACAGTGTGTGTTTGGTACCCCTGTCAAAGAAATGTATCAAGACTGAACAAATCCATCTATCCTTCATTCTTTGCAATGCATTTTGTTCCTTCTATGAAACACTGTGATCTAGCCTGTGTTACAAATGTCTGTGGCAGAGGAACTAAAACCGACAAACAGCTCCTGAACTCCTAGTCAAGCAGCTGGACACAGGCCTGTCAAAAACAATATGTAAAACACTACAGCACAGGCTAGATCAGCCAACGTGCCTGTGTAGTGGATAGCACCATCTAGTGCGCGGTTAGTGTATTGCAGGCAAAAACAAAAGGAAACTTGAGCCAAAGTGGCAGACCACTAGATGGTGCTGTCTCTTAAATCTGTAAAGACACTGGGCTAGCCCGCAATATCTGTGTCTGCCTATCCAGAGGTTTGTCAGTCTATTTGTCTCTCTGTCTGTGTACCCAGAGTTCTGCCTAATGTATGTATCTACATACCCAGAGGTCTATGTCTTTGTCTATCTGTCTGTATCTGTCTCTATCTGTCTGTATCTGTATGTCTGTCTGTCTCTATCTATCTGTCTGTCTGTCTATCTGTATCTATGTCTATCTATGTATGAATGCCAGGCAACTAAAGAGCAACCTTAAAACAGACCTATCAAAAAAAACTAATAATAATAATAATAATAAGCAACGCTCTGGAGTGACTTCAGACATCATCGGAACAGGTAAAGAAACGTGACTGGAAGCGACTTTGCTTTAATACCCCTCCCTCTCCCCTCCTGTTCCGGCGCGCTCAGATCACTGCCTGGCTCAGGTGGAGGTGGGGCCATGCCGCGCTGCCTTCCGCAGCTGGTACTACGACTCTGCCACCCAGGACTGCCTGCCCTTCATCTACGGGGGCTGCAGGGGGAACCTCAATCGATACAGCTCCGCCCAGGACTGCATGAGCCGCTGCGCCGGGGGGCCAGGTAATCCTGGGAGCAGTTTAGAATGGCGATTCCAGTGCAGGGATGGAAGACTCCTGTTGCACAGCAGTGTCACCCATTCCAGGTTAATACAAGTTTGATCAGCCACAGTGTGTATAGGCAACAAGCTCAGGTGGGTCAGATTTTAAACTTGTAGCGAAACCAGCAACCTGCAAGGGGAGTCTTCTTTCCATGTCTTCAGCCCAACACTTGGATTTGTCAGTTTGTTTAATTTAATCGCAGATTTAATTATTTGTTTTGTCCTTGCAGAAGCACATGGGGACAATGAGCATCAGGATAATGGTTTCCTAAACCACCATCGACGCGCAGGTGAGGGTGACTGACCAGGCAATACAATTACTGTGACTCGTTTTCTGACACAGGCCTCATTTTCACATAAGTCTTCCGTGTTTCATTTTGATGCTTTCCAGTCCTGTTTTTGAAGTGTTTAGTGGCCATCAGCAATCGCTTTACCTGCAGTTGTCCTTTGCAGAATTACAAGCAGGTCTGTTTTTAGCAACCAAACAAAAACTTTGAAAACTGCTTTTGAAGTTTGGTGGACCAGACTTTGATCCATAAATACAAACATGTCTGTCTGTCCCGTGGGGGTCCCTGCCCCCCTGTCTCTGACCTGGTCTGTCCCGTGGGGGTCCCTGCCTCCCCCTCTGACCTGGTCTGTCCCGTGGGGGTCCCTGCCTCCCCCTCTGACCTGGTCTGTCCCGTCTCTCTGCAGCGTTTGTCCTGACCGCGGTGCTAGCAGTGATGACGGTGCTGCTGGTCATGGGGCTGATCGTCGTCTCTCTCCGGAAGACTCGAGAGCGCCAGCTGCTGGTCATCGACGACAAAGAGGAGCTGCTGCCGTCCTTCAGGAGTGAGAAGGCCTGAGAGTGAAAAACCAGTGCTCCTGTTTCACTTGTCTTCTCCCTCCCCCCCACTTCCACACTCTCTCTCTCTCTCTCTCTCTCTCTCTCTCTCTCTCTCTCTCTCTCTCTCTCTCTCTCTCTCTCTCTCTCTCCATACTTTATTCTTCTGTCACCACCACTCCCCCCCCCCCCCCCCCAATCTCCTCGGAGCAAGCTAAAGGAGCCACCCACAAGTATGAATAAAGAAAATCACTCCTCAATATCCTGTGCAAACGGTACTAAAATTGTCTTGATTTGAAACACAAGCCTTGGGTTATGATATGGCAAGGTACTACACCTACTTGTCCAGCAGGTGTCGCTGTGCTGTGTTCCCCGTTATACTCCGACTGACCACAAGAGGGGAAATTCGACTTCTTAAATTGTGTGTGTGTGGAACTATTTTGTGTGTGTCGGTCCTCATTAGGGAAGGTCTTATTTTTTTTTTAACTCCTGTAGAATGACTGGAGAGACGGTTTGGGAAAATGGAATATCTTGATCATTTTATTATAAACATGAGCAAACCATTCGCTCTTCAAGGTCACGCATTTATATAACAAAACTGCTCTGTGTTTGGTGGTGCGTGTCTTTTGAACTTGAATTATTTTTAACCCATTCCAAATTGAAGTTTGTTTTTTTTATTTTTAATTACGCAAATTAAAACCAAAAGATTCTGTGTTAATGTTGTTTACTATATGTGCTATGCATTGGTGGCTGGGGTTATTTTGTATATGATTTATTAAAAAAAAAAAAAAAAAAAAATCAGTGTTGTAAGACCTTGGAATTATTATATCCACCCTTTCTTTCTTTCTCTTTCCTTCCTAGCCCCCAGACTTTCTTGACAGGCTAGAATTGGTTTCCTTTGGTTTTTTGGCAAAACTGGTGCGCAGAATGGTTTTTGCAACACGGAATGTGTCTTTTTTAAAAAAAAAAAAAAAATTTAAATGATTTATGTTTAAGCTGCACGTTGCAGGTCAGATAAAATTGATTTTTTTTTTTTTAACTTGCATACAAAATTAAGGAAGCCCGTGATTTAAATAATACTTTAAAAAAAGCATTGAGAGCGAGCATTTGGATAGCTTTATTTTTTTTGCTAAACACTACATTTTTTTTTCAACCACAAGAGGGTGCTGTTGGGTGGTAAATATATGCTTTCAGCACCGTACTCAGTTTTCATAGCTGGAACAAATACCGTTTTTGACGTCATTGCTTAACTATTTACACGGGGGTGGGAGAGGAACGGGGTTTGCAAGATTATTACTTTTTCCTTTGATGGGAAGCAACAATTAATATATGAAAGACGCACTTCACGATTACAAACCAGACGCGATCATCTGACTGACTTGAGTTCGCTAGTGCAAAAGTGCAGTGACAAACGTTTTGACTGGGAGTCTTTCTCATTGTCTTCAATGCGTTGATAAAGAGATTTAAAGGAGAAACTTCTGGCCATGAACTTATTGCGTTAATTGCATATTAAAACGACCCGTTACAATCTAATGTTCTCGTGTCGCAAAAATGATAACAAGTAACTGAAACGGACGTTCTGCTGGCACTGCTAGAAGCTTAAAGCAGTCTGTCTAGACGGTGTAGCTGGGACTTGAGTCTGTGGTGCGTCTGTATCGAGGGGGTCATCTGTGGCTAACTAGGGAACGGTGCTGCTGTGAAACAGAATAACAGTTTTAAAAAAAGGGAAGAAAAGAAAAAAAAACATTTTAACAAGTTCTTGAATGAGGCACTGAAATTGCTGACATTATCTCATTCCCCAGCCGGCCCGAAACGAATTCCTTCTCAATGCTTGTTTGCCAGCTCGCACTGTTACTGCCACCCGAGTACAGCGCTTTCTCTAAACAAAGAAACGAAAAGGAAGTGGGGGGGGGGGAGATAAATATCCGCAATTACCAGCGCGGTTCTATTTCAGCGCCTGGAGTCCTGCCAGCCTACAGAGACCGAGCCCTTTCGCTACAATCCAGATTGGCTGCTGTTCCTGAAGAATCGGAACCTGCCATATGTAGCACACGCTTTAGACAACGCGTAAGGATTGTGGCGATGCTCGAACTCGTAATTGCCTTTTAAGATTTTTTTTTTTTATCGACCAGGCATTAAATAAGCCTGTCCTTCCCTCACCTTTACAACGGAGTACCAATCGGCGGCGACGAACGTCCACGCGGAGTGTTTTGAAAGCCGATTGGAAGAACATGTCAGAGCCCCGGATGAGAGGAAAATCCGCTTCCAATCGCCTTTTCAAATAGTTAATTTAACTTTTTGACGCCACCCAAAGTTGACCTTAACCCTCCTCCCCCCTGTAGCCCTGCTACCAAAAAATGCAAAAGGCATATCTCAAATGTCTGAGTTATCGGCGTGATTAAAAGTTGTGCGAGACTTTCGTGTGGGTTTCAACAATCGAGCCCCAGTCCAGCTGTCGTCTTCCACGAGGCGGCTTTAATCAGAGACAGAGACAGTTCAAAAAGACGTGCAATCAATGTCTTTGCATTACAACGTATTTCCCCTGCGCAGTGAAATGTCAACGTGTGTGAACTACCTGCAACCACATCTTTAACAAAGCCTTCTTCAGATGTGTTCTCCCCTAACTAACACATCAAATACAGAGAGGAATCTAGTGCTTCTGCTCGTTCTCTAGCAGAGAAATGGGCCCGGTTTTGTTACGTTACATTGTCCGTAGGAGTTTTCTTCTATGCAACACGCAGCAATACAGTGCAGCAATTATGCAAAGATGTCACAGTTGAAAATTGCAACCCTGTGTATAACTGTGTAGCAAACCAGACTTCAACAAACAGCACACAATGTATCCGTATTACAATCTGCTCGCTCCGCTGTGAAATGTGCACGCTTTAAAACCCGATTCAAAAGAAGAGCACAAAATGTGAAACGAAGGACTCGGAATACTGAGCATCAGACTTATTACCAAGTGACTGGGTCGAATAGATGTGATTATTATTATGATTATTATTATTATTATGATTATTATTATGATTATTATTATTATTATTATTATTATTATTATTATTATTATTATTATTATTAACCGGCACATAATCTGCACCAGATTCCGCCATCCTAATACTGAAGTTTTGCGAGACTATCAAATCTTGATATATACGTGCACACACACAAAGTGGTGTAGCCCCCTCAAATTTCTGCCTAGGCCCCCCCCCCCCAACTCCCCCACCGGGGAGCGCTTGGCGCCTCCACTTTAACGCACTGTTATATTTCCTTTAGATAAGCCATCTTGCCCTTTTTTCCTTCATTTCATTAAAAAATGATGTTTGACAATTGGTTGAATGACTCGTAATTCTAAAACACTGTTTTGTCTTTTCCGTGGGGGGGGGGGGGGGGCGGACGTTTTTCAACACTGCACAGTTTTCTTTTTTAACCCTTCAGTCCTATGATGTCACTACTTTGGCCTGAGGAAGAGAAAGGGGAGATTTCCACAGCTCGCGATTTGACTGTAATTTGAGTGACCTCCCCCTGCTAAAATTGAAACCATGCGAGCATTCTCTAGAGGGAAAGTCGAACAGCACAAATTCTCTGCCGGTTCCCACGACACCACGCCAGCTTGACCTCCTTATTTATTTTATTATTACGTTTTTTTTTGGTGTTTCACGTCGAGTCCAGTCTGCCTGCAATGTCTATAAAAGGCAAGAGACTCGGGCATTCCTCTAAAAGGACAGATTTCTAATATAGAAGCGAATAATTATATAAAAAGAACTTCTATGAAACGGAAAATAGTTTAACGGGATAATTTAAGTTAAAGTTGGTCCGAGTGGCTAGACAAGTTTTTATTTATTTATTTTAAGTTTTCTAAAGAGTTATTTTTGTTTAGCAATAGCTTTTTATAAGTGTTCCTAGAGGCGATTTCTAAATTAAGAAGACAAAAAAAACATATTTTGAGAAGAATAATACGCATTAATAGGGGTATTCAAAAAAAAAAACCTGACACGTGATTGGTCGTTCACGTCACTAAAAAAGACGTCACAGGCCAAGTTAATTATCTTCTGGTTTCTTCAGAATCTTTATATATAAAAAAAGACTCTCTCTATATATATTTAATATCTATGTTCAGTACTAAAATAATTTCATGGACTCAATGTAAGTGTTTTTTACATTTTTTATTAAGTGTTACAAATAAGCATTTCATTAATATTAATTTCTTAGCAGACACCTTTATCCAGGGCGACTTACAATTGTTACAAGATATCACATTATTTTGACATACAATTCCCCATTTATACAGTTGGGTTTTTACTGGAGCAATCTAGGTAAAGTACCTTGCTCAAGGGTACAGCAGCAGTGTCCTCCACCTGGGATTGAACCCACGACCCTCCGGTCAAGAGTCCAGAGCCCTAACCACTCCACACTGCTGCCCCACACTGTTTGTTAATATGCAATTAGTTACATGTTAATGCAGTCGGTGACTGCTTTGCATGCGTGTTGCTATCATCAGACTACCATTGGAGCTCGTATATGTTGACACTGTTTTTTTAGACTTAATAGTTTCCTTCACGATCCTGAACTGCGACCACGTGGTTTAAATGCGCGTTCTTTAGGTGACGTAGATCACTTATAGAATAATATCGTTAACGATACACACCTGTGGAGAGCTGATTTGACTACTCATTAAGAGCAGCACTAACATGACACGCCGCAGTGAGAGAATTATTTAACCCGTTAACTGCCGTGCCCTTATTTCAGGACGGGCTAGTTTGTAATTGTCTGGCGTCTTTTACCCCTATTTCAATGTTATCTTTAACTATGTAGTTATCATAACGTATCTCATTGCATTAACCTCGGAAGTTAACGTTAAATGGAACTGTGCATTCTGCAAATTTTATGACGCCTCGATATAAAGGAAAAAACTCAAGCCTCAAAGCGATCCATTTCTCGGTGTTTTCCTGCCAACACCGATGATAAAGCTTCATTTTCTATGTCTGCATTCTCTAAATTTCACGGGTATGTATAGTCGGGTAGTGAATGGGTTAATGTTTTTGTCTTCGGAAGTTCTGCGGAGTTCTGTCGAGGTGATTTCTCAAACCTGGTTCATTCAGCCTTGACCAGCACCTTCTGTTCAATAAACGCAGGGCTCTGCATGCAAACAAATCATTTTTTTAAAAAATTTTTAAGGTCACTTATGGCATAATTGCTCGAAACAATGACTGTTTCATTGTGTGGTTTAAACATGAAATCAGCCGTTTGGAATGCTTGGTACAGCTTCAAAAATGTAATTACAGTTTGGAGGGGAGACATGTGTTGGGCTAAAAATCTGAGAGGGAGGGAGGGAGGGAGGGAGGGATAAATGGAGGGGCAGAGAAAGAGAGAGTACTGGGATTTTAATATAGATGTGCGTGCATATATGTAGCCCTTCACCCATTCTGCGATTCATTGTCATTGTCAGTTTATGAACATTTTTAGCTTTTATTTATTTATTTATTTATTTATTTATTTATTATTACTTTTTTTGCATAGCAGGTAAAACACATTAAAACCCTGGAAAGCGCAATCCCGTGTCATGTTGACCACAAATCATGTCAATGGTCAAAGAACGGCTGCCCTCAGACGTCATAAAGCAGAATACCATATGACAGGTTTAATGACACAGATATCGAGCTTGGTGCGGAGTAAGATACTGGTAGTGACGTGTGACACCAGTGAAGGTGTGTTGCCAATTACAAACCTGGCTGATCTCACCGGGTCGGTCGAGGTTAGCTCACTGTTTGTGTTAACTCGCTGTCTCTCTCCTGTGAAATGTTGCAGTGTTTAGTCACTGACGACGAGGGGGTCTGAGAGAGATAGAGAGAGAGACTGCTAAATGACTGCTTCATAATAATAACTAATAACCATCTTTAAAAATCGAAATTCTTAATTTTTATAGCTAAAAAAATTACCTTTATACCAAACATTTTTTAAATGAGAGAAGCTTCTTCATTTGTGTAATTAGATTCCGTTTCTTGCACACTTTTTTCCCCCTGTCCGGCACCACACAATGACACTGCGTATGAAAGATTCAGCCTTGTAAGGTCGGATTTAAATTAATAATACTGTACAGGTGTGACTAACCAGTGTACCACATGTAATACTGAAATGGGAATATATTATAGTATATGAACAACACTATTAATTACTTAGTCGTTTAGCAGAAGCTTTTATGCAAGGCGACTTATAGGGGGTGAATTATGTATCAACGAGTGCTGCTGCAGAGTCACTTACACATGAGGAACTGAGATGGATTTATCAGTGAGCAGGAGGATGATGGGAAATGTAGTTCTGAGAGGTCCATGCGGGTACATGGGAAGCCATCTTGAGGCAGGGAATGCAATTTAAAAGTTTAAAAAAGTGGTCAAAATGTAAAAATAAATAAATAAATAAAAATAAAACAACAAACACACCTTAGGAAAACAGTTGTAGCTACAAACGGGAATATGTGACACAATCAAATAAAAAACAGGTATATTTCATTTGTATTTACAAAGCCCTGATTCCTGGAGCGATTTCTCCTCTGTTCTTGTACTGCAAGCAGCCAGCGTTTTGTCTCCAGAGGAAAATGTTTCTCGAAAGTCGAAGTTTCCTGTTGACCCACATTGTGATGTTTATCCTGTGTCGGGAATCTGATTACCTTGCTGCAGGGATGGGAAAAAAAGATTCCAATAGCACAGCAGTTTCACCCATTCACCCAGGTTTTACTAGGAGCTTAATTAGTCACAGTGTGCATAGGTACAAGGTGCGTGTCTTAACCTCTTATTAAACTCACAGTGGATCAAACTGCTATGTCCTGGGAGTAGTTACATCTCCGATTTTTATCAGCGGGGCTGCAGTTCAGTCAAGATATTAAGAAAGAGGGGGAAGATTAAAGGTGTGACACTAGACAACAGACGGGTTGTTGATTTCAATGGCTTTGTGACGTCACCCTCCCCCCTTAATGTTTCACAGTGTTTGCAGTTGAGGGGGCCAGGCTGCTGTTGCTGCTCCAGCGTTGAGCCAACTCGCTCCGCATGTGAGACCCAGGTGTCTGGGAGACAGTCAAACATCTTGACGAATCAGCCAGGATAAACTGTCTGTAGGGGGTGAACGATGTTTCTGTCCTTCTTTCCCTGTGCACTTCATTATTCAAAAACAGGAAATCAGAACGAAGTCTAGTCAACCGAGTCTATCACCAGATGTATTTGAATCAAGAATAATGGGGTTGGATGTAACATGTGTTTCTTTCATAACTGCACACTTGAGACCCGTGGCGCTTATGGATGTGCAAAATGGTTACGATTTATGGAGTTCCTTCGATAGAATCAATGTTTGCAGTGGATGTGTTTCTTTGGAATTGATGATGATGAATTTCTGTCTGTCTGTAAATCTCATATGCCCCCACCACCCCTCCACCCTCCATCCCTTAAATGGAGCAATGTGAATAAATACAACTTCTGCTGTTTCCTCAGCTGTGTATTAATAGCTCTCTGGACTGAGAATTAACAAGGAGGGAGCAGTTTGGAGATAATGGGACGCAATGAGGCATAAAGGGACCAAAGATTTTTAAAGAAAAATCGGAGCTGTCTTTAAAATAATAATGGGAAGGTTGGGTTAATTGGGCCAAGAGAAATGGGCAGGCTTGAGGCATGGAGAATGAACTGCTCCCTCCCTCCCTCCCTCACCCCCCTAAGAGAAAGGGTGCTCCCTCCAGTCCAGGGCAGGCTTGAGGCATGGAGACTGAACTGCTCCCTCTCTCACCCCCTAAGAGAAAGGGTGCTCCCTCCAGTCCAGGGCAGGCTTGAGGCATGGAGACTGAACTGCTCCCTCCCTCCCTCACCCCCCTAAGAAAAGGAGCTCCCTCCAGTCCAGGGCAGACTGGGAAGCTGGTTTGAACCCAGGTCCCAGTCACTTATAAGTGGGGTCATTGTCTGTGAGTGTGGTGTGACCATTAAACGGTTCCCACAGACCCCGGGTGTCGCAGAGTTTAGTGCCCCCAGGGAAACGCAAACACGGCGAATGCAGACAGCTGTGTTAACAAAACACAGCCGCCGAGCGCTTCCTGTACACCCCGTTACCAAGGAAACTGCCTGGAGGAGCGGTTCGGGGGCTCTGAACAGTCAGCCTGGTCTCCCTTGTTCGTGCAGTTTGGTTGGTTACTCTGTCTGTTTGGTGTTTGCTTTTGACACGACAAAAAAAAAAAAAAACTTTATTGCACCTTGATAAAAGATACAGAACGGGGCTGGGGAACCGATAACTTAATGACACGAGCTATGAGAAAGACGGGATAAACTATCATTGAAGATTATAAATCATAAAGGATTTCCTGCAGGGCGACATCATATATAAAAAAAAAACAAAAAAACATCTCTTCTATAGTCTTTGTATGAGGACATATGGAAGACGCAAATGGATGATGTCCTCATAATAGGATTTCATTTCCCCTCATATAAAGCAATAGAAAAAAAATGTCCATGAACAATATATTTATTGTGGTCAAAACTAGTTTTTTTTCCTCCCAGCTGGTTTTAATATTTCATGCGCGAAGGGTTAAATAAAACGAATCATAACAGCTTTAAATAAAGTCAACCCAAGTTACTACTGTAAGCTGGGGGGGTTGTAATTGATAACAGCTGCAGGACAGTTAACATGGTGCATAAACACAGAGACAAAGTAATCTGCCTTTGATTTTTTTTTTTCATCACTGGATAGTGCCAATATTGTAACCTGGCCAAAAATAACAGAAAATACATTCCAAATACTAGAAAATGTTGTCCCAACATCCCACTGCTTTAAAATAAGCATGGAGACAACGAGAGAGGGCATGGGTGGAAGCGGAGGCACCGCCAGGTGAATTTATCAAAACACAAAAGAAAAACAATTAGATTCTGTCTTTCTGAATTACATCCCCTTAGCCAGAGAGAGCAGGAGGAGCCTTGATTTACCGAGCGGCCCGTTTCTTAATGACAAACTGTTCTTCCGGTCTGATATTTTCTTGGGAAAGTTAACAACTCCCCAGTAATGTTGTTGAAGCTGACGCCCTGGGATCCTTCAAGAAGCTGCTTGATGAGATTCTGGGATCAATAAGCTACTAACAACCAAACGAGCAAGATGGGCTGAATGGCCTCCTCTCGTTTGTAAACTTGTTCTGAGGAGGCAAAATTAGTTTTTTGAAAATGAGTGATATTTTTCACTGTGGCCATCATTTATTTTTATTTATTTATTTATTTATTTATTTATTTATTTAACTCTGGAAAGTGTTCCCGCTTA
>NC_081195.1:22280547-22378047 GCF_902713425.1 Acipenser ruthenus
GTCTCCACAGTTGCAAGTCCTCTTCCTTGCGGAAAGAGAGAGAATTTCTGATATTCTGTACACTCCTATCGCCTAAGTGCTGTGAAGCAAACTTTTCTCATTCATATTTGGGTCGTGCGCTTGTTGCATTGTTTTTTTTGATTAAAATGGTATTGGGTTTTGTAAAAAGAGATAAAAGATAAACAAGCAAGAAATGACCAGTTCTCAAAATATTTATAAATATCCAAATAATAATAATAATAATAATAATAATAATAATAATAATAATATTGTATGAAAGGTGTATTGAACAAGCAAAAACTTATTATTATTATTATTATTATTATTATTATTATTATTATTATTATTATTATTATTATTTTAAGTTAGATATTAGAACGGGTTAACAGTTTTGCACAGACATTAAAAAAAAATACTGTTCGCGTTTTATGTGTTTTACTAAACAACTTTTTTTTTTTTTTTTTTTCTCAAAGACTTCGGAAGGACTTTTAAAACGGACTTAGAGAACAATTCATACCAACAACCGAGGACTGTAATTTTAAACAATAGCACTGTGAAAAGAAGAAAAAAATCTTTGTGTGTTCAGTTTTGGAATGCGCTGTTCAGAAGGAGACACGATCTCGGATGTTGGGTTTTCTGGCGAAGTTGTTGTCTGAAATGCGTTGAATTTGAATCCAGCTGACTGTCCCAAAATCACAATATCTAAAATGCTCATCACTGAAGCTGCAGGATAAAGAAAATCGGTCATTTGGTTAAAAGGGGGAACGTTTGATGCCTCGGATTACGCCGCCTGTAAAGGTATGTGAAAGTGGTTCTTTTGTGTCATGTTTTTTTTTTCTTTTCATGAATTACAGTACTGGAATCGAAGATACTCACTTTATGTACCTGATGTTTGGTGCTGTGGTAGTTTGTTTGAATGCAATATCGCTTTTTTCTTTACCCATGCAATACATACGTTTGTTGTTTTTGTCCACTCTGCTGTGGGACTTTACTGTTTTAAATTGTATAAACGTCTTAGAACTGTAAAGGCTGAATATGCAATACATACTTTTATTAGATTGAAAAAAAAACACCAAAACCGTGTACAAATCTGCACAAAATCCAATATGAATAATACAAAGGAATTTTGAGTTAGCGTGCAACTCGCTATGGTAACATAGGAAACATTAAAATCCCCTATCATTTTTTTTTTTTTTAGTTCTATATACATAATCACAGCTGATTTTAATTGACGATATGTTAACTTTGTAACCCATTTCCAGCAACTTAAAGGGACATTTTGACGTTTATTTCTTTCAGTTGTTCAGACAGCCCCTCTCCTCGTCTTCAACCCCACAACTTATTTAATCGACGATGAATATAAAAACGGTATTCTTTTGAACGTAACGGAATTTGCGTTCCATGCACGCGAAGTAAATTTTAAGTTTCTGAGAAGGTGCGCGAGATGAGGTAACGGTCTTCTTGAATAGTGATTCTCTGTACTGGTCTGGCATAGGCATTGGCTTTGGGTTATAAACGACAAAAAACAAACAAACCGTAAAACACAACACAGCCGCATTTCATTTGAAAAGTATACCCTTAGCGGTCTGAAACTGCACAGTACTTTAGTGTTTTTTTTTTTTTCCTAGAATGTCTCCCGGCTTCACAGACAAGTGAATTAAAGTACAGACGTCTAGATTATACTACCGTGTTTTGGCTTTACTGTAATTTCCTTAAACAGTTTTATATGTGGCGAATAAATTCCATGAGCACAGTATTTGCCTTAGCATAAAACAGTGTCAGTATAGTAACTGAGAGACAGGTAGGATTCTTTTTTCATTAAATATAAATGTGAAATTATACAGTACAGCACTTTTCAGTTCTGTGGTAAAATAATACATACATGTACATAAAAAAAATCACTGAATTCGATATAATACTGCAACTGCATACAGCTTATTTGCTTAATCATGTACGTGATGATATGGCATATTAAAAAAAAGCTGAAAAACAACAAAGCTGGAATATGCCGCTAACCCCCTATCGCTGCAAGTACTCTTTGTTCTTCAAAGAGTACTGTATACAAACTGGACCGTCAAGAAGGTCTGACTAAGCAGCGGGGGGGAATAGCGAGACACACAGAAGTCCTTGTTAGGGTGTAATGTTTCTGTGGTTTGAGATCAGGTACAGTCACTCAGCCCTGGAAGGCATCCAGAATCTGTATCATGGAACTGGAATCTTACATCATTTAAATCGCTCTGTCTGATTGGCTGAGGAGGTTTTTGGCAGTTTGGTTCAGGAATCCCCCCTCCCCATCTGGAGTCCATGTAATAAATGCCTCTTCTGGGAAGACAGTTGCTATCACAGCCACAGCTTTCCTGCTAGGTGCAGAGAGGGGAAAGTCTTGGGAATCCAGGGAAACCTGCAAAAACTGAAGGAGTGTAATTGATGACCGACTCTCTGAATTGCCGGTACAGTAAGGTCTAATCCCAACACCCTGACCCTGAGCATGCTGGGATGCTTTGTAGCTTTGCGTCTGGCAAATGAACTTGAGAATGCTCTGTGCTTGTGAATGAATGTTTATTGAGCTGGCTTTACCCCAGAAGACCTTCGCAAACACCCTGTGTCATCCCCTCAGGAGTTTCTTCCAGGAATGGAAACAAGACTCCTATTGCATAGCAGTTTTGACCGTTCCAGATTTTTGTTCAAGCTTGATTAGACGCGGTGCATATACTTTTAAAAATGTATGTATTTTTCATTGTGATGTAATTTTGTTTTCTGGTTTTCGTATGAAACACAGAATTTTGTGGGGCCATAATTCCAGAACTGTTTAAAAAAAAAAAGCCATGAGGGTTAAATGAACCCACTGTGACGGATATGCAGGTATTTTCCATTTGCTCTGGGTTTTTTTTGAAGGTCAAGTTGTTGTGTGTGTCCAATTTTGCTTGTTCTTTCTTAAATTCCTTGCCCTTATTTTCCTGCAGATTGCGTGCATGCAAAGTTGTCACGAGACCTGTTGTGGGTTGCTGAGCCGTGTGTCTGTCTGTTAGTCTTGTGTTTCGTGGTAGATTACACTGTGGTCTCAAAGCCATTGGAATTGGTTGTAACTAACGAAATGATACTTGAAATCTTTGTGGTTACAGAACTCCCCTTATTTAATGGAAGTCTTATTTCCATCCCTGAAAATCATTTAACAGGTCAAACTTTTCATCAAAGCTGGAATCAGTCTGTAGGGTTACCAAGAGGAGTTGTACCAATTTATTTCAACATCAAACTCCTGGCTCCTGATCATTTCAATGTTAATTATAGTAGACTTCATTGAGGGGAGCTCTGAACCCCAGGACTGGGTGCAGCAGCAGCAGCAGCAGCAGGGCTAGTGTGAGTTTGTAACCCTGCTCAAACTCCTGGCTCCTGATCATTTCAATATTAATAATAATAGACTTCATTGAGGGGAGCTCTGAACCCCAGGACTGGGTGCAGCAGCAGCAGCAGGGCTAGTGTGAGTTTCAAGCCTGCTAACAGCACTCTCTGTGCTAACTAGCTCCTCACAGACAGGTTTATTTATATCAGTGGGTAAAGACACACAAACAGATAGCTGTCGCCTGGAAATACAGGGCGGGACGACTCTTCCATTTCTGTCATGTGTTGGCTCTTGCAGGCAACTTTATTGAGCTTCAGAGAGTCAGTTTTGCAATCTTCCTGTATTTTTCTAGGCCTCAAGAGAACTCAACCATTGTTCTCCATATCTGACTCAAATGCAGTACAAAACAAGCATCACTGACCCCCCCCAGTCCCTCCTCAGCTCTAACCACTAGAGCCACACTGCCTCCCTCCCTCCCAGTCCCTCCTCAGCTCTAACCACTAGAGCCACACTGCCTCCCTCCCTCCCAGTCCCTCCTCAGCTCTAACCACTAGAGCCACACTGCTTCCCTCCCTCCCAGTCCCTCCTCAGCTCTAACCACTAGAGCCACACTGCTTCCCACCCTCCCAGTCCCTCCTCAGCTCCACTAGAGCCACACTGCTTCCCTCCCTCCCAGTCCCTCCTCCTCTTTTAGAGTGCCGCACTGTGCAAACTGTGCGGTTGATTGCTGTAGGCAGTTTCTGATTAGCCTTCTCAATAGCAATTCTGTTCGTCAACACTTTCCACACAAAACATGCACACGGGAACCTTTGTTCAGCACAGCGACTTGTTGTCTGACGTAAAACAAGCGAGCCCTTTAAAAAAACAGAGCGGTGATAAACGCAGAGAGAGAGAGAGAGAGACAGAGAGAGAGAGAGAGAAAGAAAGAGAGAGGGAGAGAGAGAGAGAGAGAGGGGGAGGGGGAGGGCATGCGGCTGGTGTTTTGTCCTGTAGGAAATGTGAAAGTAAGCTGGAATAAGAACAATCGGTCCCTTGAAATGCAGCCTGTACTGTTGCTGTATCAGTGCCCTGGGATTTGATTTATTGCTGGTATTGTTAACATCTAGGTTTGTTTTTGTTTCCTTTCCTTTTTTTTTAAACTTTGAAACTGTCCTACTAGAGGCAAGAACAGAATAACTGGGGTTCTGGGAAGCAAATATTTTGTGCCCTGGCAATAGCAGTGTTTGTGTTGCAATATTCAAATACTTTCAGGGAATACCCTGCAGTTTACATATCCTTATGTCAAATCAAACCAAGTTGAGCTGACAAGCTTATTACCTATACACATTTGTCAAATGCAATCAAGCTGGTAGTAAAACCTGGAATGGGCAAAACTGCTACGCGACAGGAGTCTCCTGAAGTTTGTAATCTGTACGGGAGGGGGTTAATTTGACCCCAGATTAACCTTAGTTTGCTTACAAGTTTGTGTTTCTAACCCTAATTAGCACCCCCTTCCTAAAACCACATCCCTGAGAGGTTTGGAGAAAAAGTTGGCCACAGACTCCATCCTGGAATTCCGGGAATTTTAGAGAATTTTTCCCAAATGTGACTCTGGAACCACAGAGTATCACTGGGAATTACTCAGCGATTGCATCATGATGATGATGGTGTTGAGTGGCACAGTGGTTTTTTCTGGAGGTTTTTTTCTGACGTCCCAGTCTAATGCTGGAATGCACACCATTATGAAATGCTCTGAATGTGCCGTGTGATTCAAGCGTTTACTGGCCAGGCTTTTCAGTGTGGTAAAGCATATTCAAAAACATGACCGGCTACACTGTGGTGAATCAGTTACGACAATGGGAAAAGCAAACTGCAAAATTACAGTACAAATTTACCCCTGGGACTGCAATAGGATTATTTTTTTAATAAGGCTAGTAGTTGCAGAATCGTTGGTGTGTTTTCTTGTTTGAAATACAGGGGGCGGGGGTCAGGGGTTATCTGGGGTCAAGGGTCATTGTTTAGGATTTGCAAGACACAAATCCTAATTACCTCTTTATCTCTGGATGGATGGCTGTAATTGATTTTGATCATTTTTCATTTGTGTTGGAATTCAGTCCTGGGAAAAATGATTGTAGTGTAGTGCTGTTTATTGTGCTTTAGCAGTATTTCAAGGGTAGAAACTCACACTAGCCCTGCTGCTGCTGCACCCAGTCCTGGGGTTCAGAGCTCCCCTCAATGAAGTCTATTATTATTAATATTGAAATGATCAGGAGCCAGGAGTTTGAGCAGGGTTACAAACTCACACTAGCCCTGCTGCTGCTGCTGCTGCACCCAGTCATGGGGTTCAGAACTCCCCTCATTGAAGTCTATTATTATTAATATTGAAATGATCAAGGGGCCAGGAGTTTGAGCAGGGTTAGATACTGTAATAAAGTCCAGAGAAGTACAGTAAAACATAAAAAAGAGAACACTTCTCCTAAGGTAACACCCTTGTGGTGAAACAGATTTTTCTCGTTGTAAATGCTCCGTCTAAAGGAACCGGAACTTCTCTTTAGAGAAAACCTTCTTGGCACCGCCAGGGATTCGTTCACAACGGATACCTTACTGTTTTATAACCTGCTAATTCATCATCATCAAACTTAAGTTAAAATGGTTTATTCAGTCTTTTCAAAAGCGACTTGTCATCGCGAGAGCGTCTTCAGGCACACTGATTGGTTTATAAGTCTTTCCAGAACCGCCCTCATATCATTGCCTCGTTGTGTATTATGATTTCCACGAGTGCAAGCTCTTTGACAGTTAGTTTATTAACGTTAGTTTGTCTGTTACTTTATTACTGTAGTTCATTAACATACACTAGCCTGTTTTGCTTTTACCTATTCACTTCATTTCATATGCTGATGCACGTGCGTCACGACAAGTAATACATAAGTATTTATTCATCAATTGATTCATATTGTGTCTGGTGGCTAACTCCGTCTTTGAGAACGCTTCGGGTAAGAGAACGCTTCGCTTGATTCCTGAGGGGTGTTCTCTTAGCCAGACTCTACTGTATAACTATGGAATAAATGATGTTATTACGCAATATTATTTATTTGTTTTCTTTTTTGTGTTTTTGTTTTCTCAGGATTCCTGGTCGTGATCTTTTTTTTCCCATCATGCCTGAGTGGGCGCACCGACTCGGTGAAAAGAAACCCAGTAAACAAGGTGAGAGTCCAGCCCACTTTGGGTTCACTTCCCCCGTTTCCATCAGCCAGAAGCCTGCCCGCTGAGAACCACTCCAGGCTGTTGTAGCACGTTGACCTTTTCACGTGAAAATGTTCCAGTTGAACTAATTCGGGGGTGTCATCCATAACTATTCAGCACTCCATGTCGCTGAATTTTGAAATACTAAAAGAAACTTAATAAATTCAGCCTGGACTGGATACACCGCAGCGTTTAGAGGAAAACGATCTCTTTCTCCTGGAAAAGTGGCTCCTTAGTGGATTTACTTCATGATGTGTGAATAAAACAATGCGTTGTTGGGATAGGTCTGGGGCTACATCAAAGGTAAAGTAATGTCTTCCACTGAAAAAGACTTCTAGTCGAAACGTTTCTCACTGAAATGATTACTTTTAGTCTCAATTCTGAGGTACATAAAGACTAAAATACTTGATTTCCCTGTCCCTAAGTTTGCGGTATGCAGAAACTCTCAAATACATGTAGTTTGATTTGTAACAGTTTGAGGGACAGATGGATTGTGCTTGAAGTTATTCACGTCATTTGCACAGCGCCTTGCAATGCATGCAGAACCCTAGGTGTAATATGCAAAATATTACCGTGTGGTGAAAGCATCTGAGCAGATTGAGGCTTGGTGCAAGAACATGACCTCGATTGTGTCATGGTGTTTTTTTTCTATAAACCGTGATACTTTCTTTGAGATTGCCACATGTTATAGCTACAGTATTGCTTGTTTTGTATGTAGATATCGTATCACGACCTGCGTATTGGGCGGATTTTGTAACTTGGATTCAAAATGAACGATTTGGCGTCCGAGCCTCTTTTGGAAACAAACACACAGAAATTCACATAAGCAGACTATAAACATACATAAAAGATTCACCCAGCTAGACAAAAGACTACTATTTTAGGGTAAAATGAAATGAGAGAGAGAGAGGTGTAGGTGGGGCGGGTGTTTAAACGTGTTATTTTGGTGCCCACACAGGAGCATCTCATTTTGGTTCAAGGGCTTTATTTAAAAAACAAAACAAAACCAAAAAAAACATCAAAGGAGCCATGTTCTGAAGTCCGGCCTAGTCTAAGCGACGGCACGCCAGCCTTTTCTCAGAACTCCGGCCTACTCGCTTTCTTTAATCCCGTCACCTAGCAACCGCAAGGTAGCCTTTCATGGGAGCGTTGGATGCTACTTCAATGCAGCAGAAACACAAACACACAGACACTGACAGATCACTGTACTGCCACAAGGCATACGACTTAGCCCGTGTGATCTGTTTTCACAATGCCCACCGATACGGTGAGAGTTTTGATAGTGGGCGAGACTCAAATGAATGACCCTAAATGCGATTCTTCTAGGGCCCTAACCCTAACCCTAAGGTAGGTGTGTTTTGAATGAACAACCAGTTTCAATCTTAAACTCGCCGTTCAAATTCTCTCAGCTGAAAAGTCTGTGTTTGTACAGCAGTGCCAGTCTTTTTGTTTCCCAGATTCTGATCAGCTAAGGAATGTCCTAGCCCAGCTTACTTTTGATTTGCTCAGTGGTTCTGTAGCTCTGTGGACTGTGCACACAGCTGATAGTGAGTGAATATTAAGAGCCTGCTTTGAGATTGAGGAACCGTCAAAGATGGGAGGGGAGGATGTTGTTAAACAGACGTCTTACCACACAAAACAACAGTACAAGAACAGGAAGCTGTGTTTAGCACAAGACAGGCTTGCGCTCCCACCCTCTCTCTCTCTCTCTCTCTCTCGCTCTCTCGCTCTCTCGCTCTCTCTCTCATTGAAATAATTTCATTCCACCAAAGATGATAGGCAGAATCACAGTGCAAGCCAGGGCAATGACAGCTTGAAGTGTTTTCAAGTGAATCCAGGTGATTTTTAAACATATTAACAATGCTTTTAAATCTTTATTTAATGTAATACCGAGACTAGCTCACTGTTGTAGACTCATTTTTTTTCTTCTAGTTCTTTGCAGACTTTCCTTCTAGATCATTATGTTGGTTGGTTTTTGGTATGGTTTGGGGTGTAGTTACACTGGTTTACAGAGAGAAACTGGGGGATTAGTGGTTGAATGGGTAGTGTTGACTGGTTTTGAACTGGTTTAGTTTTTGTGGTATACTGGTACGTTCATGTAAATGCAGTGCTGTGTATATATATATATATATATATATATATATATATAAACGTATATTTAAATGTAGAACAGCTTTGTTGACAGTCCAGTTGGTTTGCATTCCTGAGTGTAGCTGGGTTTATATAGAAACCTTGCAGAAACACTGTTTTTTTTTTTTGTGAATGTTTTGTCTAAATTTGGATGTGTTGTTGTTCTTTGGGTGCTGCAGCACTGTGCTTCTGAGAATAGCAAGTTCAGTGAGACAGGAAGCAGCTGACTGCTCGTTTGTGCACACCTCTGCTTCTCCTCCTCCTCCTTCTTCAAATTCAAATGTCAAATCTATTTTATTTAACCAGAATAGAGCCCCAGATCTCGTTTGCAAGTTTTGCAAGCTGCTCAGTGACTTGCAGATGGATGTTCTAAGAACACTGCGACACAGACAGTTCTGAGGTGGCGTTCAGATCCTGAGAGGATGCATGGTCTTCCAGGGTCCGTCCGCGTTAGGAATGGACACTTTTCCTATCGGAAGAATCTTCTTCTGTTTTGAGACCTGCTTTGAAACGTGTATAGGGTGTCTCATAAATCAGGGATTTTTAGGTGTAATTGTATTGATTGTCTCTCCTGTTTCTAGGTAAAGCTGAAACAGGGTGGGGCCAACCGATTTAACAAATAACATCCTGATCTGGGTCACGGATGATCCAATCTATGATGTCTGACTTGTGGTACAGCCTGTATAAAGATAGAGACTTTGGCGTGTTGTAATTTTGTGATGTTATCAGGTGGGTGTGTTGAAATAAATAAATGACATTGTGGTGGATGACTGTCTCGTGCTGGACTCGGATGGGCAGCTGTGCACCTCTGTGGTTTATTGAGCTTCCTGTTAGCAGAAAACTGCAGCTTCTGTGCAATATCAGCACCTTGCAACGATCCGGTAGAGCGCTGTGGGGGAGAGTCAAACTGAAATGATGATGCTCCTCGCATTATTAAACAAGCTATGTAGCCTCCTGTTTGATTCTCCAGGGATTGAAATAAGACTCCTGTTGCGTAGCAGTGTCGCCCGTTCCGGGTTTTAATACAAGCTTGATTCGCCACAGTGTGTAGAGGTAACAAGCTCAGGTGTGTCTGATTAAACTGATAGCAAAACCAGGGAATGGATTAAGCTGTCATGCAGCGGGAGTCTCGTTTCTATCCCTGTTCTCAAATTTGGCAGAGAAAATGCGTTTGCAAAAAAAAACTGTTTTATTTTCCAAATTGGTACATAGAGCATGCCCCATGAAATGTCCTGCAGCACTGAGGAGGCTGCATGTCTCGGGTGAGCCCCTCTGAATGGTTATTTATGACCGGCCTCAGGAGTGAAATCAACACAGTGGCGCTCTGTTTGCGCTCATAGAGTATTCTGTTTATATAACAAGCACAGTGTATAGAGAGGCATGTTTAAACCTCAGTTAAACACTGGGGGGAATCGCTTTTGCTGAGACTCGGCTTCTGCTTTGAGAAATGCAAACTGTACACTTGAACTGTTTCGCTTCTAAAGTTCACATGTGAGGTTTGCTCAGGACTCCCAACGAAATGGATTGGGAAAGACGTTGAGAAACGTCACAGAGAGTACCGTTGTGTCTTGTTGCATACGCCACCATTGCAGCGATGGCAGTAAGACTCCCGGTGCATAGCAGTTTAATCCATTCCGGATTTTACTAAGGTTTTCATAAGACACACCGGAGCTTGTTATCTACACACTAGGGCTAAACAAGCTCTTAGTAAAACCTGGAATGGGTTTAACTGCTATGCACTAGGAGTCTTGTTTCCATCCTTGGCCTTTGTGTGGAAGTCAGGTGGTACAGAATCTAACCTGCCTATCTCCTCCCCCCCCCCCACCCCAGCTCCCCCTCGCCCCTCCTCTGTTTCCTCTCTGGGTGGTATCGTCGCTAGAATGGCTGCTTCCGAACCACTGGCCGGAGGGAGCTGCACATCGGTCAACACGGTCTGCTCGGACAGTGACCGTCCGGTCAGCCTCAGCTCCTCTGCCTCCTCCGCCTCCTTCGGGAGCGGGGGGTCCCTGGGAGGGTCTCTCCCCTACGGCAGCACCCCACAGTACCCCACGCCCCAGCGCAACGGCAGCGACATCAGCCTGGACCTTACCCCCGTGTCCCAGCTGGAGCTGAGGCCGGCAGGGGTCCTCCCCAGACATCCCCCCTCTCCCTGGGCCAGCCAGCAGGAGGGCCGGGCCAAGCTGACCAGGGAGGAGAGGGTGGTGCTGGAGATCGTGGAGACGGAGCAGGCCTATGTACGGGACTTGAAGAACATTGTGGAGGTAAGAGGACCTTTTATAAAAGGCGAATTGCGTGGGGATTTTGCTGTCGTTCCACCTCCACCCACCAAAGCTGTTCCCATGGTTTAACATGTGCGTTTACCGTGGTTTATCATGCTTGTTTTGTAGTGAGAAATGGTAGGGTTTTTTTTTTTTTTTTTTCAATCGCTCTTCCTACAGTGATTAAGAGGACAGATCTCAAACCCCAGTGCGCTAAAAATGTTTTAATTTTACTGAGTTTATTCATGTGCTTCGATTGAGTTTGTCTCCATGCCTCATGCTAGCTCTGGACTTGGGCAGACAGACAGACAGACTTGTTAGGGTTTGATCTGAGATCTGCTGCAGATGGAAATGAACAAGTCTGGTTTCAGACCTCTTTCGAATCGATCCCAGTGGCAGGTGGAAACACGGATTTGAACCCAGACTAAAGGCATTACCCACTGAGTGATCTGCAGCCCCCCTTTGCCTCTGACTTTCTTCCAGTCTGTCTGTCCCTGTCTGTGTGTCTGCTGAAGATGAATGGGTTGAACAGATTAGTTCTGTCTGTGCTTGGAAACAGAGTCCCGGTGATTTGGAGTAAATGATCCTGACACGCTTGTGATAAACACTACAGCCTGCAATTGAAAAGCAAATAGCGACTGAGCGCTGTGTCATTTTATTTAGAGTACGGGAGAAGGATAGAGGTGGAAAAGTCATAACTCTTTAAAACTCTGCTATTCAGCCAAACTGGAGCTCAAGTTTATGGTTCCTTTGGCTCGGCTCACACACACACACACACAAAAAGCAGTCTTGAATGTTTTGTTAAAAGCTGCTTCGCGGCTTCATGTTAGCCAATAAAAACCACAGGTTTGGACGTGTTTCATCGCTTCAGCGTTTCCTTTTCTCGGGAACGTTCATAGGTGCCTCCCCTTGTAAAAGTTTACCACAGTAAAGTGTAATAAAGCATGGTCAATCATAGGCAAGCATTGTAAAGCACAGAGAGGTGTGGTAAAGCATAGGGAAGCATTTTAAAGCACAGAGAGGTCTGGTAAAGCATAGGGAAGCATTGTAAAGCACAGAGAGGTATGGTAAAGCATAGGGAAGCATTGTAAAGCACAGAGAGGTCTGGTAAAGCATAGGGAAGCATTGTAAAGCACAGAGAGGTCTGGTAAAGCATAGGGAAGCATTGTAAAGCACAGAGAGGTATGGTAAAGCATAGGCAAGCATTGTAAAGCACAGAGAGGTGTGGTAAAGCATAGGGAAGCCTTGTAAAGCACAGAGAGGTATAATAAAGGTGTGGTCCATCAATAATCATCCAGCTCCTAGTAGCTAGTTGATCTCAAAACCATTTGATCTGAAGACATTGAGAAACTTTTTGTTTTCAAATTTTATAATAATTTTTAAACTAATTTACAAGAGTATGGTACCATAAGGGATTGGGTCAAGTGGACAAATTAGTGCAAAGACTTTTTGTGTCAGGGTCTAAAAACTAAACAAAATGCATTGAACCAGAATTCAGCCAGGTGACCTCCAACGATATCTTGAAGCCTGCTGCTTTCCTAGCAGCCTCTTCCCCAGGCCTGTGCACCCTTACTGGGAGGGCTGAGTGAGTCAGGGGGTGTCTTACTAGTGGGTAGCAGGTCAGAGGAGATGACTTTTCGTGAGACAGACGCTCAAGCCAGTTTCCCAGGGCAGAAAAAAACTAATATAACCCAAAAGCACAAGGAGTTGACCTAGTCGTGTGTGTGTGTGTGAAGCTCTGAGTGTGTGTGTGTGTGTGTATGTGTTTGTGTGTGAAGCTCTGAGTGTGTGTGTGTGTGTGTGAAGCTCTGAGTGTGTGTGTGTGTGTGTGTGTGTGAAGCTCTGAGTGTGTGTGTGTGTGTGTGTGTGTGTGAAGCTCTGAGAGTGTGTGTGTGAAGCTCTGAGTGTGTGTGTGTGTGTGTGTGTGTGGAGCTCTGAGTGTGTGTGTGTGTGGAGCTGTGAGTGTGTGTGAGTGAGTGTGTGTGTGGAGCTCTGTGTGTGTGTGTGGAGCTCGCTGTGTGTGTGTGTGGAGGTCTGTGTGTGTGTGTGTGGAGCTCTGTGTGTGTGTGTCTGTGTGTGAAGCTCTGAGTGTGTGTGTGTGTGTGTGTGTGTGTGGAGCTCTGTGTGTGTGTGGAGCTCTGTGTGTGTGTGGAGCTCTGTGTGTGTGTGTGTGGAGCTCTGAGCGTGTGTGTGTGTGTGGAGCTCTGTGTGTGGAGCTCTGTGTGTGTGTGTGGAGCTCTGTGTGTGTGTGTGGAGCTCTGTGTGTGTGTGTGGAGCTCTGAGCGTGTGTGTGTGTGTGTGTGTGTGGAGCTCTGTGTGTGGAGCTCTGTGTGTGTGTGTGGAGCTCTGAGCGTGTGTGTGTGTGTGTGTGGAGCTCTGTGTCTCCGTGGAGCTCTGTGTCTCCGTGTTTACATTGCTGGCTCAGTGTGCAGATCAGTGGTTCTTTACACAGGGAGCAGAGGGGTAGTCTAATTAGGAAAGAAATATACAAGGAGGAAGTGTCTGGATATCGGAGCTGAGAGAGAGTTTGGAGGGACACTGTGAAACCAAACTGTATAAGAAAGTGAGGCGAGAAAAGTTTGAATTGGATCCAAATAATCTTTTACTGCAGGGGAATTTTCTTTCTTTCTTTCCTTTCTTTCTTTCTTTCTCTTTCTTTCTTTCTTTCTCTCCTTTCTTTCTTTCTTTCTCTCCTTTCTTTCTTTCTTTCTCTCCTTTCTTTCTTTCTTTCTTTCTTTCTTTCTTTCTTTCTCTTCATTCTTTCTTTCTCTCCTTTCTTTCTTTCTTTCTCTCTCTTTCTCTTTCTCTCCTTTCTTTCTTTCTTTCTTTCTTTCTTTCTTTCTTTCTCTCTCTTTCTCTTTCTCTCCTTTCTTTCTTTCTTTCTTTCTCTTCATTCTTTCTTTCTCTCTTTCTTTCTTTCTTTCTCTTCTTTCTTTCTTTCTTTCTTTCTTTCTTTCTTTCTCTCTCTTTCTCTTTCTCTCCTTTCTTTCTTTCTTTCTTTCTCTTCATTCTTTCTTTCTCTCTTTCTTTCTTTCTTTCTCTTCTTTCTTTCTCTTCTTTCTTTCTTTCTTTCTTTCTTTCTTTCTCTTCTTTCTCTTTCTCTCTTTCTTTCTCTCTTTCGTTCTCTCCTTTTTCTCTCTTTCTTTCTCACTGATTCTTTTTTCTTTCTTGCTCACTTTCTGCCTTTTTCTTTCTTCCATTCTCTCTTACTGCTCCTTTCTTTCTCTTTTTGTTTCCTTCTTTCTCACTTACTGCTTTCTTTCTTTCCTTCTTTCTTTCTCACTTTATTTATTTATTTTTCTTTCTCTTTCTCTTCTTTCTTTCTTTCTTTCTTTCTTTCTTTTTCTTACAGCGGTATGCCTATGAAATATCCCAGCTATCTAATCTAGTGTGTTCTGCTCCTCTGGGTTCACTTTGTGTATGACTTGCAGTCGTCACATCCTGTGTGGCCTCAACAGAGCTCTCTAACATCTGTCAAAGTGCAGCTGGTACACCAGTGTGCAACTGTTAACCTGTCCCCCCTGCAACACCCCCTAGTTGATGTAAACACCTACAGGAGTAAATGCTTGACGTGTGACTCTGGTCTGTTGTGTTTTCCAGGACTATTTGGGATGCCTTATAGACTGTGGAGACCTGCCATTGAAGCCAGATGAAGTCAGCACGCTGTTCTGCAACATAGAAGATATTTATGAGTTCAACAGGCAAGGGATGTTTTTACATGTAGCTTTCCAATAGGCAGACGGGGGGCGCTACAGTGGCACTGCAATCTGTCTGTGCACCACACTGTTCTTACCTAACCCTTGCTGAGAAGTCTTCAATGGCAATGCAGACAGACAGTGGCGCTGCAATGGTACAAAAAAAGGAGGCTCCAAGGTAAAAGCATAGCAAGGGTTAATAAGGCATAGCGAAACCAGGGTGAACAAAATGTTTTGTACTAGCGTGGGAAAAACCTTGCAAATCTACTTTAAAAAGTCAATAGAAGCAACTGTCAAACTGTCAAATATAGGGACATTGAAACCTGTATTAAGTATTAAAAAAACCGTAATGCAAGGACAGCAACCTTGTGTGGTATATTTTGCATAAAATGTAATAATAAAATATGTAGAGAGAGACAGGCACATCATGAAAGAATACAGAAACGCCTATTAAATATAAGAAATTGGAGGACCTGAAGATTGAAAGCTCTGGCCCCTCATTCAACTCCTGACTCTGAACTCCAGTGCAGGCAGGGGGGTAGCTGGAGCTGCTTGGGTTGTATCTGGAGCGATTGTGGGTTTGGCTCCAGCTTTTACTGCGACCAACAGGCGGGTGGCTGTGTGTGGGCTGGAAGAGAGAGGGAGAGGGAGAGGGAGAGGGAGAGGGAGAGGGAGAGGGAGTCGATCACAGCTGTCTGGTACCACTCCACATTTTTACCCCCCTCAGACTCACTGCAAAACCTGACTGTTTTTAATTTAGTTCCATCCATGTTGCTTTAAAACTTCGCCCTCCCTCCTCTCCTGTCAGGACTGCTAGTCTGGGTTTGATCAGCCCAAGTATATAGGTAACAAGCTCAGGCGTTTAAAGTCGTAGTAAAACCAGGAATGGATCGAACTGCTATGCAATGGGAGTCTTATTTCCATCCTTGGTGATGAAACTTGGTTAGGACATTCTTTGCACTAGCAATGCAGACAGCTGCTTGGGTTTGTGTGGATGGCTGTTCTCCTTTCACTCTGAGTGATAAATGAGCCCGATCGACCCTCGCCTGATTTCTGTGGAGAGCTCAATCGCAGTTACCTCTTCGTGCAGCTCTACAAACGAGTCGCTGTAAGTTTCCAAAAGCACCACTCAACAACTAGGTTCATGCTTGAGAGTAATTCTGATAAACGTGAATATACACACATGATTAAAGACAGTACAAGCTTGGGCTGTTCAGAAATAGTCCTAAATTCCATCCCACCCTTACAGATTTATTTTAAAGCAACAGCCACAATCCACCCGGTACTCTAGATTAGTTTTTGGCAGACTCTCCAGTAACACGATGGAGTAATTTCCGTACCCCAGAGCCAAGTCCTAAAGTAACCCTTTTGCATTATAATTCACAGATTGACTCTGAGAAGGTGAAACAGCCTGACAGCTATTTGTGTTGGATTGCAGGCCAAGCGTTTTTATTTTTTTGTATTTAAGATTAAATGTTACAGCTGGCAGCTGGCAGGTAATGCATCTTCTTTCAAAAGACTTTCCCTGTGGTAGCGTTCATAATGCATTCAGACTTTTTTTTTTTTAAACGTGTCAAAGTGTGACAGATTGCACGCTGTTTTGTTCAGGGATTTGGATGCTGATGTAAGCAGTTGACGAACACGTTTGTTTAGTTTGTAAGTAGTTTGGAACCCATGGGTGGGTGTGAGAGGCTAGTGAATTAGCCCTCTGTCTGTCTAGAACCCAGGCCTGGGGGTCCTGAACCCTATATATATAATATATTCAAATAAAAATAAAAATTATTCTGCATCATTCTACACTGTTGCTGAATGATCTTAGGCAGACACACTGCAATGACAATGCAGATAGACACCAGATATTGAGCCTTTGGGCTCTCCAGAGCTCTTTAACATGTCTTATCTCTAGTTAGTACACCAGCGTGTAAACAATAACCTGTCCCCCTCTAACACTTTGCCCCCTAGTGGATGTAGTAAATAGCACATTTGAGCTACGTTGCATTTCTATGTATGTTTTGGACAGCAGAAGGGGCGCTCTGAGGGGAACCAGCCCGGTGATTATTTGACAAAACGATAGGCTTAGGATTGGGGGCTGCCAGGGGGGAGAGGGAGAGAGAGAGGTGTTTGATGTCTTGCCAAAAGGAGCTCTAAAAACAATCTGTACTCGCAGAAACTCGCTGGCTTCAGGCTGAGCACAGGAAACAAAGGCGAGCTCTACAGAGAAACACTGGATATGACTTGAAGTAGGACTCTGCCGATACTCGTAACTGCCTGTGAGAAGTATTGATCTGCAGGTACTAAATCAATCCATTCGTTAACGTGCCCGAAACAAGACAAGTTTCCTTCCCTCACCTTTACTGAACAACTGGGTACCAATCAATGGCAATTTTAACTACATATTTAGAGCAATAAAACATGCCCCGAATGAGAGGAGAATTCACTCCCAGTAGCACTGTGCGTTAGCCAAAGACCTAGAAGATACTGTTGGGCATACACTGCGATAGCGGGGAGAGGCAGCAGGACCAGGTTTGACCCCCCCTCCCCCTGTTCTGTTTTCCTTTCCGGCAGCGAGCTCTTGGAGGATCTGGAGAGATGCAGCCATGCAGCGGACATCGCGGAGTGCTTCGTTGAGAGGGTGAGTGACCGCTGTACCTCTGGGGTTCAGTCCAGCGAAGCAGCAGTCGTTTAGGATGCTTACCGTACTATGGCGGGATTCAATCAAACTTAAGCTATTTTTTTGTCGCTTAGCTTCCTTCCTTTGTCACATTTTCATCCGTAACGAGACACAGTCAACTCTCTCATTGATACGAATATCAAGGGACCAGCAGAACAGTCTTCTCAGTAATGCTTATTCTGATAGACCTCATGGTGTTCAAGATGAGTTCTATTCCTAGACGCCCTGTGTCGCTTCGTGCTCTAAATGTTTTTCAGAGGTCATCATCCTTCTCTTATCCCGAGGGGCGGAGATAGGGGTCGAGACCCACAGGGCTTTTCAGTATTTCAAAGCCAGCTGTCGACTCTAAACGCTAAACTGAATGTGAACTCCTCTCAGTACAGCAGAACATGGGACGGATCTTTGCAGTCCAGTAAAAAAAAAAAATCTGCTTTACTGCTGAGGAGCGGCTAATTTGTGTGTTCCCTTTCCTTTCACTTTGCAGAGCGAAGCCTTTGACATTTATACGCTGTACTGCATGAACTACCCCAAGTAAGTCTCTCTCGATCTGATCTCATGACGGACTTAACCCTTTATTGTCACCAGGGTTCCTTTATGAATACATGCAAGTCTGCCTGCAGTCCCTCAGGATTCAGCAGCTCATACTTATAGATGGATAGAGAGATAAACATACACTCTGTATATAGTTTTGTAGTTTAATTACATTGTCATTTTTTGTGAATTGTTTTCTTCCATTCCATCTCTTTCTCTCTCTCTTCTCTCGGCTTCTCTTCCTCCTCTCCTACCATCTCTTCACGCCTCTCTCTGCCCCCTCCTCTCCCCTCTCTCTCCCCCAGCTCGGTGGCAGTGTTACGGGAGTGCATGAAGACTGAAAGCCTGGTGCGTTTCTTCCGTGAGCGTCAGACCAGCCTGTCCCACTCCCTGCCCCTGGAGACCTACCTGCTGAAGCCAGTGCAGCGGATCCTCAAATACCACCTCCTGCTGCAGGTAACGATCACAGAGCCCGGAAACCGTAGCCCACAGAGCCCGGAAACCGTAGCCCACAGAGCCCGGAAACTGTAGCCCACAGAGCCCAGGTACCGTAGCCCACAGAGCCCGGAAACCGTAGCCCACAGAGCCCAGGAACCGTAGCCCACAGAGCCCAGGTACCGTAGCCCACAGAGCCCGGAAACCGTAGCCCACAGAGCCCGGAAACCGTAGCCCACAGAGCCCAGGTACCGTAGCCCACAGAGCCCGGAAACCGTAGCCCACAGAGCCCAGGTACCGTAGCCCACAGAGCCCAGGAACCGTAGCCCACAGAGCCCAGGAACCGTAGCCCACAGAGCCCAGGAACCATAGTTTTACCTTGTGATGGAGAGGTTTGAAGTTCTCCAGGACTCCAGTAATGATGGGGGTTCACCCCTGTGTGTGTGTGTGTCTCTCAGGAGCTGTTGAAGCACTTTGATAAGAGTCGGCCGGGCTATGAGGTCATCGAGGAGGCTCTTATCACCATGACAGCAGTGGCCTGGTACATCAACGACATGAAGAGGAAGCAGGAGCATGCTGTCAGACTGCAGGTCAGTCAGCCAGCCACCAGTGGGTGGTGGCATAATGCTAGCTAGATAATAATAGTGTAAATCCATACAAAATAACAGGGGGCTGAAATTGATGACTTAAGTGCGAGGAAGTGCGTGAGATATTCAGGTGTTATTGCTGTGGGATTCAGTCAGAATTCATTATGAATTTATGGCCGTTATTTGAAAATGTTACCCAGTATTTGAATAATAAGAAACATTCAGAATTATTATTATTATTATTTATTTCTTAGCAGACGCCCTTATCCAGAATGATTGGAAAAAGTCAAGGGATACTTTGACAGTAAAAAATAGCTTGATAATAAATTTATAGTCAGAAGCGACTTACTCTAAAGCTGAGGGAATTATAATTTACATCAGGTCTGATCTCTCCCTGCGTTTTCACATGCTTTTGAGTTCCCTTAATGAAGACATGCAGGTCTTGCTTGTGTTAGAATTGCACTGTTGTTTTCTGACTCTGTGATTGCTGTGTATTGAAAGTGCGCCCTCTTGTGGCTGTGTGTGTGTGTGTGTCTGCTCACAGGAGATCGAGAGCGTCCTGTTGAACTGGGCCGGTCCGGACCTCAGCGGCTTTGGAGAGCTGGTTCTGGAGGGGACCTTCCGGGTCCAGCGGGTCAAGAAAGAGCGAGCCTTCTTCCTCTTCGATAAGATGCTCCTGATCGCCAAGAAGAGAGGAGACAGCTTCATCTACAGCACCCACATCTTCGTAAGCAGAGTCCAGCCTGTCCTGTCTCATTGCACTGATCTACAGCACATTGTTTTAACAGGAAACTGCTTAGATAAGTATCTACAGCAAAAAAGGATATTGATTCCAAAAACAAGGGGCTACTTTCCAAATAAGGGGCTCATTTTTAAATATATATTTGAAGTTCTGATATAAATATTTAAAGCACACCAATAAAAATATCTAAATAAATGGACAATGGACTAGAAATCATGCTATTATAAATGCATAACTATGTTTTTTGACTTTTCCATGTGCTCCAGTGTTCACTTTATCCTTGCTCCCCACTCCCCACTCCCCACTCCCCACTCCCCTCTCCCCTCTCCCCTCTCCCCTCTCCTCTCTCCTCTCTCCCCACTCCTCTCTCCCCTCTCCTCACTCCTCTCTCCTCTCTCCCCTCTCCCCACTCCTCTCTCCTCTCTCCTCTCTCCTCTCTCCTCTCTCCCCTCTCCTCTCTCCTCTCTCCTCCCTCCCCACTCCCCTCTCCTCTCTCCCCTCTCCTTGCAGTGCTGTAACCTCCTGCTGTCTGAGAACCTGAAAGACTCTCTGAGCTTCAAAGTGTCGGACCAGACCATCCCCAAGCAGCAGTACATTGTGCAGGTGAGAGGCTGGGAGTCAGCTGAACCACGGCTTTAAACACTTCAGTCTCCCCACTTCAGTACCAGCTTCAGTATGTGTCTCGCAAGCTTCAAACTTTGCTCCAATAACGCATCCTGAAAATATTCTTATAGACGGCTTGTATTCTTGTTATGCTGTGGATGCATACCTACTATAGATAAATAGATACTATAGAAAGACTAGAGAGATAGATAAATCGATAGATACTCCATGGTTTCCATAAAGTTTTTATGGAAAAAAATATTATTATTATTATTATTATTATTATTATTTCTTAGCAGACACCCTTATCCAGGGTGAACTACAGTTGTTACAGAATACCACATTACAGATAAGAGCAGCTATAAAATACAATAAAATCACTATGAGCAAATTCAAATGAGAGAATAAAAAATACAGTAAATAATTGTTTGAGAGCGATTTTAGGACGAAGAGCAGTCAAACTTACAAATATTTGGTTATAAGAGTAAATTCCATTAAGAATCTTCATTACCCTTGAAGTCCAGGCTGTTCAAACGTCTTAGTATTTCATCTACGATGACAAGGTTAAGCTGGTATCACCATTACGGGGTTGTTGTCTTTGTTGGAGCAGAGTATTCCGCGCCCGCGTGAACCAGTTTGAGTGCTGGGTGCCAGGCTGTCGCCTCACGCTGTGTTTGTTTCAGACGAGGAACCAGGAGGAGAAGCGACTGTGGCTGCACTTCCTGAAGAGGATGATCGTGGAAAACCACCCTGCCTCCCTCCCACAGAAGGTCAAATTCTGGAACACGAGGGGAGAAAACAAGACTCCCATTGCATAGCAGTTTGATCCATTCCTGGTTTCACTAGGAGTTTAATAAGACACACCTGAGCTTGCTACCTATGCACACTGGGGCTGATCAAGCTCATAATAAAATCTGGAATGGGTGCATCTGCTGTGCAATAGGAGTCTTATTTCCAACCCTGCTTGATTAAACAAAAGACTAGTGAACCTCTCGGCTAGTCAGGAGCCAGGGTACAAACTTAGCCCTGAGAGTTCTGTGGAAGATCAGAGAACAATTATCCCATCTTTTCCCAGGATAATTAGTTGTGGATTGAGGGGGGTCTGTTCTGAAATATTAATAAGAAGACTCTAGCTCCGGGATGTTTTATTAATTGGGTCTCTGGAGTGATACGCACAGCTTGACAGTCTTTTAATAGCACTCTGCACAAACTTTGATCATCGCTCCCTAACCTTCGCTAGACCGCAGGGTTTGCATTGGGCAAAACTACTGCAAATATTCAGTCAAGCAGACAAATGTTTCGGCTGGTGCTGTCTTCAGCGGACGCTGAGATTCTTAATAGTTTTACCTTGAATTTTAATTTAAGTTATGGCTTTTGGGTTTAACCCTACAAACTGTCAATTGATTGTAAATTTAGAAAAGCTAAAAAGAAATGCAGTAAATTTAATGACAAACGTGTTTTTTTTTATTATTTTTTTAGAGATTTTAGTGAATTTGCTTGTAGTATTTCTAAATGTAACACAATTGAGTGTCATATACTTATTGATCTTTTTATACAAATTGATCCCCCTTTTTCGATTTAATGTACCCCGTGATTATGAAGCATGTGCAATCCATGGTTTTAACACCTTTTATTTTTTTCAAATATCTTTCAGGCCAGACAAGTACTGGGAGACAACTGCTCACCATGTAAGTAAAGCTCCTGTTTAGCTTTTAAAACCTCCACGTTACCTCTCTGCATGACCCAGGGCAATGGCACAAGTCCCTCTGTGTATCTCTGGGTTCAGCTGATAAACCAAAGTGTAACCATTAACTTGCCCCCCTGCAACACCCTTGATGGCTGTAAGCAGTCCATCAATAAGAAATGCCACAGAGAACAAACGTGGTTTATTTCTTAAAGGTCCAGTAAGGATAGATGAGACCACCAAACTACACTTGTACCCTTACCACATCCAAACCCAGGCCCCATAGCGACATTCTGTCTGTGTGCGCCACCTAGCCCCCTAAAGAGGGACATACCCATGCTTCCCATAATGTCAAAGTGATGTGCTTTTGATTGGCAGATCCACAAGCCATGCAGTTCAACTCCGAGACCCTCAGGAAACCCGCCCCCTCTCCCCGATTGGGCGATTGCAGGGGTTACCACAGAGGGAGACGCCAATCAGGTATGATTTACAGGACTGTGGTTACGCCCCCTCTCTCGATCATTGTGGAAAAGAAGTTGCCATGTTTTCTGATTTCAGGTGTTCTATCCTCCCTCTGCTCTGTGCTGGTGGAGCAGGGAAAGAGAAAGGGAGGCTCTTACACTCTCTGAACAGCCTCCCTCTGCTCTTGTTGCATATTACTAAAAACAGTTATTTGCTGTTATTGTTTATTATTATTATTATTATTATTATTATTATTATTATTATTATTATTATTACTATTATTGCATCATTCAAAGCTGTTGAACAATTCCATGTCCTGCAGTTTTGTGTCTGCATATTTCACTGTTTGTAGAGCGGTATTCAGCCAGTCTAATCTCACTGCTCACCTGCTCCTTATTTTATATTTGTTTAGGACGGGATTACTGTAAACTCATGAAATATTCAAATGTAATACACTATTAATCAAACGGAGGCTCTGTCCACTTCTAAACCCTGCTGCTCCGGCTCTGACTTTCCCGGCAGAGATTAGGAGTGTCTGACTGTCTCCCTGCGGAGATTAATATCAAAACTGCGTTCCCTGCTTATCTCTACTAAGCAGACCAGCTACACTGCGATTACCTATACACTTGAGAGTGCAACAATCCTTGACAGACAAGTAGATCTTACAAGAAGCTTGTCACACTTGAGAATTATTGTATTTCTTGTTCTTATTGTATGACTTGTATTGTAACACTTGAATGTATTTGTATTTGCTTGCGATTGTAAGTCGCCCTGGATAAGGGCGTCTGCTAAGAAATAAATAATAATAAAGAGGCAAGGTGGCTGGTGACAGACTGGTTAGCTGTATAGTCCAGCAGTCACAGCGGTATAGCCAAGCATTCAAGAATGCTAACTGTGTTGTTTTCAATGCCTAGAGCCTCCTGAGTTTATGTGCAGCCCAGAGAAGACCAGGAGTTATGTCCCTCTGCTCAATCTAGAGGGGAGCACTCCGTACCGGAGAGGCAGGAGGCGATCTGGTGAGTCACAGCGACGGGACGTTTCTAAAGCCCTTCTTCAGAAAGAGAATGCACTGCATTCCAGGGCAGCAGTGTGGAGTAGTGGTTAGGGCTCTGGACACTTGACCGGAGGGTCGTGGGTTCAATCCCAGGTGGGGGACACTGCTGCTGTACCCTTGAGCAAGGTACTTTACCTAGATTGCTCCAGTAAAAGCCCAACTGTATAAATGGGTAATTGTATGTAAAAAATAATGTGTAAAAAATAATGTAATTGTCTGTAAAAATAATGTGATATCTTGTAACAATTGTAAGTCGACCTGGATAAGGGCGTCTGCTAAGAAATAAATAATAATAATAATAATAATTTCCTTTTCTAAGAATTCTCTGAAACATTTTAATAATTTAAACCTGCAGTTATACGTCCTTTCAAATAGATATTTCTCTATCTATATTTATACATACATACATACATACATACATACATACATACATACATACAGCTCTGGCCAAAAGTTTCGCATCACCCTCATTGAATGAACTCATTTTACTTCATGAAGTCGAATGATACCTGCTGAATAATGTTACGTTAACACCACTTTGTAGTTTTCCATGTGCTTAATGAAAAACAGACGTTTAAAAATGTGACGTTTGAAATCTAACATGAAACGCTGTATTAGTATTATGGCTACCGGTAGACTTTTGCTAGATCGTTTTGTAGTTTCTTTGATTACATGATGTTAAATAAAAGATCCATTTTTTTCCCCCTAAAATTCTAGGGGATGCAAAACCTTTGGCCAGAGCTGTAGATGCATGTGTTATGTTAGTGTAACACATGACCTCCCCCCCCCACCCCAAAAAAAAAAGTGTCTGATATATCTGTGTGCAAAGCTCCATAATTACAAAGCTACGCCAGGTCTGCATTGCCCCTGCGTTGCTCAGCCTGCGTCTCTGCCTGTGGTCCTGGAGCCTTGCGTTGCTGTGTGATGACTCCCGAGTCTTTGTGTTCTCTTTCTTGCAGCTCCAGCGAAGGAGATAGAGAAAGCATTTCAGCAGAACTGTAAGTGCAAAAGTACTTGAAGATTTCATGCACTTCCTCTGAGTTGAAGTGAAGTCATTCATTTTGAATTCAGCCCTGTTCATTCATGTGATTTATTTACAATTCATTCTGTGTTCCTTTGTAACAAATTATGTTGATCACATGGAAAAAGTATGTTTTGTGGATCGTAAGAAGCCTGCTAAGGATCCATTGTTGGTGTGGTTTAGAGGCATGCAAAGTTGCTTGTGTCGGAGACAGTATAGGAACTCTCCCAACGCTGTGTCGAAAGGAGTGTGATAGCTTTGTGCGAGACTAAAGGGCTGAAACTTCATTAGCAAGTTTCAGGAGCTCTGTGGTTAGAGAAAGAAAGAGAGTAAGCACTGGGCTGCAGTGTGGAAGGCAGCGGGTTTGAGTAGCTCAGTGGTTAGAGCGCTGGGCTGCAGTGTGGAAGGCAGCGGGTTTGAGCAGCTCAGTGATTAGAGCGCTGGGCTGCAGTGTGGAAGGCAGCAGGTTTGAGTAGCTCAGTGGTTAGAGAGCGCTGGGCTGCAGTTTGAAAGGCAGTGGGTTTGAGCAGCTCAGTGGTTAGAGTGCTGGGCTGCAGTGTGGAAGGCAGCGGGTTTGAGTAGCTCAGTGGTTATTATTATTATTATTATTATTATTATTTATTTCTTAGCAGACGCCCTTATCCAGGGCGACTTACAATCGTAAGCAAAAACATTTCAAGCGTTACAATACAAGTAATACAATAAGAGCAAGAAATACAATAACTTTTGTTCAAGCAAAGTACAAGTGTGACATACCACAATTCAATAATACAGCAGATAATAGTGATAGTTACATCAGGATATGATTAAATAGTGATAGTTACATCAGGATGTGATTAAATACAAAGTACTACAGGTTAAAAACTTGGCAGATTACAGTATTCTGAAGTACAGGATTAAATGCAGTAAAATAGGGGGCTGATAAGAGCAAAATAAAGCACATTTACATGAAGGGTGATGGTGTCCCAGGATACAAACAGAGGAGTTCTACAGGTGCTGTTTGAAGAGGTGAGTCTTAAGGAGGCGCCGGAATGTGGTCAGGGACTGGGCAGTCCTGACATCTGTAGGAAGGTCATTCCACCACTGCGGAGCAAGGGTGGAGAAGGAGCGGGCTTTGGAGGCAGGGGAGCGTAGCGGTGGTAGAGCTAGTCTTCTAGTGCAGGCGGAGCGGAGAGGTTAGAGCGCTGGGCTGCAGTGTGGAAGGCAGTGTGTTTGAGTAGCTCAGTGGTTAGAGCGCTGGGCTGCAGTGTGGAAGGCAGTGGGTTTGAGTAGCTCAGTGGTTAGAGCGCTGGGCTGCAGTGTGGAAGGCAGTGGGTTTGAATAGCTCAGTGGTTAGAATGCTAGGCTGCAGTTTGAAAGGCAGTGGGTTTGAGTAGCTCAGTGGTTAGATTGCTGGGCTGCAGTGTGAGAGGCAGCAGGTTTGAGTAGCTCAGTGGTTAGAGCGCTGGGCTGCAGTGTGGAAGGCAGCAGGTTTGAGTAGCTCAGTGGTTAGATCGCTGGGCTGCAGTGTGGAAGGCAGCGGGTTTGAGCAGCTCAACGGTTAGTGACTAATTTAGAAGAATGCGCAGTGAGACAAAGATTTAATTAACTGATTGCGTGTGTGAATTAAAAGGTTCTAACACTTTCTTTCCCCCTCTGTATTTTATGTCTGTCTTCTCTCAACGGGATTCCTGGACAGCAGTGAAACTGAAGGTAAGGACTTTCAACACTTCAGATGAGACGTAAAACAAACAAGATCCTATTGTAAGTTGATGCACAGCTCACCCCCTAGTCTCTGTAAGTCACTTTGGATAAAACGACTGATTAAACATGCCAGTAAATGAATATATTCAATACCTGCCGGTAAATACTTCTTAAAGGGTATCAGCACACCCCTAATAATTGGTCCTATTTTGTAAAATGTTTCCAATGCGTCTCCCTGCAGCACGCAGGCAGTGAGGGAGAGCTGCACCCTGCTTTTGATCCAGTCTGCTCCTCCATCAGTACCAGCACACTGGCCTCCTCCGTCATCGAGGTAGAGACCAGGGGACGAGATGAGGAGGAGGAGGAGGAAGAGGAAGAGGAACGCCCCACCCTCTCCATCACAGAGGAGATCCTGGAGTTTATCAACCAGAGCCGAGCACGGGATCTGGGGGAGGCTGGGGGCGAGGAGACAGCCCAGCTTCCAGAGGTACGGGCTCGGATCCTGCAATTAATCGGATCCTGTAAATGTGTTTTCAGTTTGATTTATTGTGTGATGTTTTTTTGCATAAATTGGGAATGGAAATAACACTCCTATTGAATTTAAACTCCTAGTAAAACCAGGAATGGATCAAACAGCTGCACAATGGGATCTTATTTCCATCCCTTTAAAAAAAAAAAAAAGGAAAACAAGCCATATAAATTGATTGCACCGTTTTCTTTCTTGGTGTCTTCTGAAGGGTCATCTGCAGGTGGATCCGATGCTGGAAGAAGAATCCTCTGCTGACTTGGGGGCCACGGCACTGGGGATGAACAAAGAGGATCTGCGGCCCTCCCTGGAAGTCATCGAGCTGGATGAAGAGAACTCCTCTGCGGGAGAAGCGCTGGGGAGAAGGGGACAAGCAAGAGTGAAGGAACCAGAGCCTTGTGCCCCAGCCAGCGAGTCTTCGGAGGAAGAGGAGGGCCAGGGCAGGCTGGAGTCGGGACCCTCTCCCCTTCATGTGCTGGAAGAACTGGAGCAGGAAGAGGCACCTTCAACCGGAAAACCAGAGATGCCGAATCCGGAGCGTTCGAACGTCGATGAGGAACTGAACCACGAGGGACCGACTGGCAAACCCTCCCCCCTCGAGGATGGCCCTGTCCAGGGGGTGGCGGCTCCGGATCGCTCCGATCCAGCCAAGTCTGCAGCCAAAGCAGCTTTGACCAAAGACGACCGTCTCCTGATTGAGAAGATAAAGAACTACTACGAGACGGGCGAGGCGATCGCCCCCCAGCTCCAGAGGAGAGACAGCATCTCCTTCATCCCGGCCGGGCTGGTCAAGGACTCGGTGTCCAGGTTCCACATCCTCGTCCAGCAGGACAGCATCTGCGAGTCGGAGGCGGGGAGGTCGGAATCCAGCGAGACGGAGGCACGGCTGTCCCTCTCCCGGCAGACCTCTGCGGCAGAATCGGAGACCAGTGACTTCCGGGACACTCTGGAGCAAGAGGAGGAGGAGGAGAAAGGCAGGGATCAAGACATAGAAGGAGCAGGAGAAGGGGGCTGCCGCCAGGTGGAAACAGAATGTGAGTACCGATCGTGCACGGAGCTGATGAAAGTGTGGAAGGAGAAAGAGAGAAAAGCCGACAGAAGGGGCCAAGAAGAGAAGAAAGCAAAGGATTTTCAGAAGACACCCGGGAACCTAGTTATCCGGGAAGATATCTCGGAAGCAAATCGGAAAAAAGAAGCCGTAGAAGGAGGAGAAGAAATCTCCAGAAAAGCCAGAATGACGTTTCCAATAGGCCATTGTAAAACCTGCCCGGATTCCGAGAGACGCTCGATCGAGGAATGCTGCTGTCCCCGAGAGCATCCCGGCCCATTCCCATCTCCGGATGTGACCGGGATCAGTCTGTACGAGGGAGGGAGAGAGGGCTGCCTGGCGGAGAACTCGGAGAAGATTATCAGCAAAGTACAGATGCTGGCCCGCATGTACAGCGCCAGGATCGGCCGCATGAAGACTCCTCTGCAAAAGAAGGTGTGGGAGAGGAGCAGGGGGCCGGCAGGGAGGAGGGAATGGGGAGAGACAGAGAAGCAGCCAGACTGCAAGGTGACAGGTGAGCTCGGAGGAAAGTATCTATTAGCATAAAAATGGTAAACATCTTGTTTTGTTTTTCTATTGCGGAAAACTATCATTTCTGGAAATGAGGTGGGGGAGGGAAATAGCAGAAATAATAAGCAGCATGAAATTAGAAGTCACACTATGAGAACAGCTCAGTACTGAATGCCTGGCGAAATCTGAAATAGATATCAAAAGTAATCCTGTCATTTTGAAACGACAGCTCCCCCATTGTGAGCGGTGTACCAGGTTCAAGAAGCTTGCCGGTAAGACCGGTCTAAGCTTCTTTTGGAATTCCAATATTTGTTCAGCTTGTATCTCCTTTCATTCTGTCCTCGCAGGGGGTCTCAGGGTCCCGAGAGAACCGCAGCTGTACGGACACGTGATCATCCGGGAGCAGCTTTCCACGACCTACGTGCAAGAGAACCAGTACATCATCACCGCAGCAAAGGAGAACGCCTGGGAGCTCGAGAGCAGCAACACCAGAGCAGCACCCCATCACCCGGGACCAGTGGAACCTCATACAGAGGCCAACCTGGACACCCTCCTCCAGGCAGACCCTCAGAAACCTGAACGGTCACCTCCGGTCACCCCCAGCGAAGATCCCCCTCCGGAAGTTGGTGACTTCGAATTGGATTCCCAGAGCTCCTCAGAAGCAGTCCCTGCCATCCAAAGCTGCCCTGAACCTGAGAGACGCCCTGCAGTCGTGTGCAATCCAACAACATCCAACAACGAAAAGACTGTTTCCAGAGCCCCGCTGCCCGTGTCGGAGAAATCGCCTTGTTCCCAAATCGACGATCAATCGGATTCCAGTTCTGCTGTGTCCGTAGGGAAAGCAGGACAGTCGCTGTGGTCCTCAGCAAAAGAATCATCGTCGGATGTTGAAAAAAAGGAGCCATCACGTTCTGGTTCGTTGCTTTCCATGGAGGAAGCTGAACGGGCTTTGAATGACAGATCAGTGCGACAAGAGACGACACTCGTTCAGGACGGAGAACTTTTTGCCCTGGCCAAATTGGATGACTTGTGTAAACAGGATCCAGTTTTACCAGCTGAGGGTCAAACAGATAAAGGCCGTTCTTGTGTTGCTGAAGATGCGGAGAGTTCTTTATTCCGGCCAGCACTGCTAAGACCAAAGCCTATCTTGCCTGCAAAAAGCAGGGAGCTTGCCACGTCCAAATGGAATCCTTTGCAACAGAAGCCGGTAGTCTATACTAAAACAGCAGACGATCGGGTGCAATATTCTGTACAGACGCCCTCCCTGTCCAGCCCCTTTTCGCCTGTTTCGGATCACTGTACCCCTTCCTCAGTGCCATCCTACGTTAGACGATCCTTAGGGAACTCTACCCCAACTTTGTGGGCAAAAACTGATCCACAGTCTCCTTTGGAAATGCTCGATGCCCAAAACCAGGAGACACCATCAAAAGATGCTAAAGAACCAACCAGCTTCTGCTTGACATCCAAAGATCCTTTGTCCAAAAAGTGTGCCACCGAAGAGATGACTTCAGGCAGGCAGAGTAGTGGTATTTCGGAAGACGGCTCTAAAGACCAGGGGAATGCTTCTTCAACAATGTCTCCCGAAGTATCAGATACACACTCTCTGAATGTAAAGTCCTTTGAGCTGAAGGAACGCCTGCCAAAGTTCACCAGCCAAAGACCTCCTTACCTGCCGACCAAGAGTGGGAGAAGAAGCTTGCCACTCTACTTGGAAGGACAAGGATTTTCCAACCAAAGGTTTGTTCATTTTTTGGTATATAGAAGCTATACAGGGTGGGGCCATAAATATATACCCATTGTCTATTTTAGTAGCTAAATGCGAGTCTGACAAAAATGAAGAGAGATGCCAAGTAGAACAGTAGTAACATTATAAGGCCCACCCTGCAAATTAAACTAGATGTAAAACGGGACAAACCTTTAAAACACATTTGTGTGAAGACATATTTAATCTCAATTCAATCTACATACAAATCTAGTCAGCAGTGTTTTGTTTTCTACATTTCTTGCTCCTTGATATGAAAGGCAGACCCATTGATTATGTATACGATCGAATTGGTTTTATTGAACGCTGTTGAAATAAGATTATAAAACCTGTTATTGTCGATTTAACAGCGGCTTGCTGTCTCTCTTCTCCTTCAGGTTGCAGCCCTCCTCTCCCTGTTTTAAGGAGTCCCTGGATCACCAAACACCAGCGGACAGGAGGCGATCAAACCCCCAGCATTCCCAACAGAATTCTTGCAACTTCCAAAATTCCCCGCCTCCTCTGAGAAAACCGGACTGCATCCCATCCTCGACCAGACAGGAAGGGAAGACCTCCTCCTCCTCCTCCTCTCTCAAACTCGGCCTGAGAACTCGGACTCCCTCTCCCATCCGCAAAATCCCGTCTCCTTCCATCTCCGCCGCTCTCTCCAAATCCGTCGCTGCTTCCTGCATCAGCCAGACCATCAGCCAGAGCCTGGCCAAAAGGAACGGGCGCCTCCAGTCTTCCCTCTCGCAGGACTCCGAGCTGCCCCAGCCACCCAGCATGCCCTTGCCTCCGCTCTCCGGGTCCGTCCTGAGGTTCCGATCCCCGTCTCCCGGACGGAAATCCCCTTTGGGTCCGGCTTATCCGAACAGGCAGTCCCTGGGCCGTTCTGTTCCCGGTTTGACTGAGAAAGCCGACCGACTCGGCTCCACCGCGCCACACCTTCTCCACCCTTCCAGCGCTGCTTCAGGCCCCGCCCCCATGATCTCCCCACCCCCCTTCCGTAGCCACAGATCCGTGTCCCCTACTGTGCCAGTTAGCCTCTACCAGACTTCCAAGGCTGGATCTAAAAGCTTTGACCTCTCACGCAATAACAATAACAATAATAATAATAATAATAATAATAATAATAATAATAATAATAATAATAGCAATACTGACAGCAATACTAAAACAGCCAACTTGGTTCAGATAGTGTGTTCTGTGGGTACTGTCAGATCTTCCTCTTCCTCTTCCTGTACTCCTAACCGCATCACCAGGCCCTTCTCTTCTGCATCGGAGCCAAGTTCAAGGGTCCAGTCTCCTTCTCCTGCAGGGCCTCGAATCTGCTCACCGCTGCCCATCCACCCAACCCAAGACAACTTGAAAGGCAAGCCGCCCCACCATCCTTCGAACCCCAAACCGACCCCCCGCTCCTTCACCCCTCTGTGCTTCGGCTCTCAGGACCGCTCAGGGTCGTCCACCCCCTGCTCCACGTCTCCTTGCACCAGCCCTCGAGTCACATCCCCGCCCCCCATCCCTCCTAGCGTTACCCAGTCCCTGCGCAGACCCAGGGGGAACAGCCTGCCCTTTATTAGCCTCAAAGATGGATGTGCCAGCCCCTTTCGTAGCAGTCGGAGGTCCTGGGGAGGAGGTGGTGGAAGTATGATGGGCAGCACGGACAGTATTGAGCAGGATTCGGGGCTGCCGTCCTCGGGGAGGGTGTACGGCAGCCCCCCTTCTTGTCTGAGTCCCGGCGCTACGTCTCCGGTGAGGTCTGTCAGTCGCAACAACAGCCTTGACGGTCTCAGCACTCAGGAGATTGCCACCCTCACTTGGCCGGCCGACCGAGAGCTTCAGACCAAGTACGGAACGGAGAAAGAGGACTGCTCTCTCGAAAAAGAGGAACCGCCAGAGCCGGAACTGGAGCCACCCAGCGGCACTTGCAGATCCAGCCTCGTGTGTCCCTACATGGGCGACCCCCAGCGTTTGCCCGTGGGTCTGACTGACCGATCCTGCACCCATTCCACAGGCTCCGGGGACCCGGCGCAGGATAACTGCAGAGGAGGGGGCCTGAAAACCAGCTACTCCACCACCGTCAACCTCCAGATAGGAGGCAGCGGGAGGATAGCTTCTTTCAGCATCGCTCAGGTCAGTCTCACTCAGACCCTGGCAGTGGTACCAGAGAGCCTGAGCGCAAGGAGGGTGAACGTTCATGGATACACTGTTGAGTCTTCAACAAACTGCTAGGGGGGGTTCAGGGACTGGGTGAAGCAGCAGGGCTAGTGTGAGTTTGTAACCCTGCTCAAACTCCTGGCTCCTGATCATTTCAATATTAATAATAATAGACTTCATTGAGGGGAGCTCTGAACCCCAGGACTGGGTGCAGTAGCAGCAGCAGCAGGGCTAGTGTGAGTTTCTAACCCGCTCAAACTCCTGGCTCCTGATCATTTCAATATTAATAAAAAGACTTAATTGAGGGGAGTTCTGAACCCCAGGACTGGGTGCAGCAGCAGCAGGATTAGCGTGAGTTTCTAAGGTGGTGACTTTAAAGTAAGTGACAGGACTTTGAGAATACCCTCCTGCTGTGCCCCAACCCTATACCCTGTTTCCGTTACTCAATCATGAACGAGGAAGTCGAACACAAAGCACTTCAAAACGTTCTGGTAATACTTTCATCACTTACTGTTGCTTGCGTGGTGCAGTCTCCTTTGTCTTTGCATTTTTAAAAGATTTCTGCACAAGAAGACGACATTGCAAGTATCACAATTACCATATCATGAACTCTGTGCCCTGGGCAAGTTTTAAATTGACAAGCTGTTGCATGGTACAAGAATTGCTTTGCTTTGGCACGTGCAGCTGACTTCAGTCTGACAGTATATGGATTTTATTTAAATTGTAAAGGTACATGAATTAAATACATGTTTTAGGAATAAAATCATTCCATGTACTCTTTCTGTACAAACATTAAAAAATGCTACTTTTTTATGTACCTTATACCCATAACACATAGCGACATCTGGTGGCTGTTTCCAGAAATTACACCTTTGAAAGGGAATTGCTTTGTTTCTTTAAAAGGAATGTCATGTACTGATTTTTTTTTTCTCTTTTTGCCCACAAGTATTTGTTGATTTTTTGACACAGTTTCAAACCAGACAAGATACTTGTTGTGTTGCTTGTTTTTTGTTTTTTTGTTTTTTCAAGTTCGGTTTAGACAAAAACTGTTTGTGGAATCTGTCGTTGAAATGATGCTCCACATGTATACCTTGTGCCTTTAGCAAGTAAAAGAGAAAAAAAGACAATTATACTCATGACCAAAATGAATAAGAGCCCTGAAGGGTATTGAAACTCATCTGTACAGCAATGGCCAAACTTTTGCATAAACTAGAATTTTAGGGTTGAGACATCATTTTTTTAAAAATAAATATATGAACATAATTTAGATATTTTATTTAACATCATGTAATCAAAGAAGCTACAAAATTATATTGCAAAAGTCTACCGGACACCATACTAGTAGAACAGTATTTTACGTTATATATTGAAATGTCGCAGCTTTCCATTAAGTATATAGAAAGCAACACAGCGGTGTGTAATTCAATATGTTAACGTAACATTATTCAGCAGGTTTCATTCGATTTTATGAAGCAAAATTAGTTCATTCTACAAAGTGATGCAAAACTTTTGGCCAGAGCTGTAGAAGAAATGGGACCAAAGACAATTTCACAGGCACAGAGGAAGGACTGCTTATCAAACTCAGGCTTTATTGGTGTGGTCAAAGAACAATCAAAGGGGAAAAAATATGTATCCTCCATAAAAAGAAGAGTGTACACTCTGGATTACTATTACTGGGACCAAAGTTCAAATCATTCAGGCGTAAAAGCAATTAATTCTGTACAATCAGGGACAAACCACACACCAAACCAAGATACAACATTATTATTATTATTATTATTATTATTATTATTATAACTGTTATTATGAATGTTATGTGTGTTTGTTTTTAGTATCACAAGGCACTGTCTCACTTAGATATACAATTTTTTTTAAAAATATGAACATAAATGAAAACTTTTTAGGCTGTATAAAGAGGTAAACATTAAGTTGTTGTTGTTGTTATGTAATATTTTGGGTATTTAAATTGATTTCTATCATGTATTATTTGAAAGGGGTGCATGACATGTGGAGCACACCAGCCTGCAATTCAAAATAGGGCAGTGCTATGGTGTGTTTATGGCGTGTTTGGCATGTTTGTAGCGTGTTTATGACATGTTTATGGCATGTTTGTAGCATGTTTATTGTGCAGTAAGATCGAAAAGGTTTATGCCCCCAGTGCATCATGCTTCCTGAGTCATGTGTTCCATTTATTCTTACAAGCTATTAAAATATTTGCAAACAAGTCTTTTTGGGGGTTGGGTTGGTGGTGTGGTGTTGTGTGGGTGTGGGGGTGGGGGTTGGGTTAGGTTGGGTTGGAGTTGGGGTGGTTGGGGATGGGGGTGTGGGGTTGGTGGGGGTGCGGGTTGGGGGTGTGGGTTTGGTGGGGGTAGGGGTTGGGGGTGTGGTGTTCAAGTTAATAAAGTAGCAAGTTAATAAAGTGTCTAGATATTTATATGGCGAGGGCAATAAAAATATAATAAAGACCTTTTCACAGTAGCCCATTATGCCCTATGTGTGGCAGGGTCCGGTTTGAATAAGTCTGCAGTAATCAAAATCTTATGGAAAGAGTCCAAGCAGGCAGGTAGCACTTCTTAAAGAGGGGTCAAACAGGAGAGAAGAAACCACTATTATTTATTATTATTATTATTATTATTATTATTATTATTATTATTATTATTATTATTAACATCACAAAACCACAGATACTAAAATTTGATATCTGAATAATTTCAATGCTATTACTGTATTAGTAGAAATGCATTAATTAGTAGAACATACAGGTTTTGGATATTTGATGTTAAATGTGTGTGTGTGTGTGTTAACAAAACACAACCACCTTTTGTTTCCCTTAGCTAGGTTCATACAGCATTTGCATTTGTCCCTCTTAGAATCTGGCATGTCATTTGCATGTGAAAAGCGAGGCTCGGAGGTCCTGCTGCCACATGTGGGTGTTTCATGAGCTTTGACAGACGGAACAGTCTTTCATGTGGCCGCAAAGTGCCACGTAACCGCGCTGTCTCCTTTCCAGACACAAACGAACCTTGATCAGCGTGTTAGTGATCCATGTCCTTGAGATCTGCTATTCTTGCTATTTTCTACTGCCTCCCAAGAGAATCAGGATACTCCTCAATCACTAGAAATACTTAAGGAAGAAGAAAAGTCACTGATAAACTGATAACTCGCTGTTTTAATAATTAGCTGCAACGTTTAGGCTTCCTCCCTCTTCAGATAGCATGGTAGAAATAGCCAGGCAGAGTGATGCTGCTGTTTCAGTTTGAAATCTGCTCAGTGACTTACAGGTGAATGTTCTAAGAACACTGAGGAGTTCCAATCCTAAAATGATGCATCAGAAGTTCTTCTAGAGCTAACTCCCCTAATCATGCTACTTATGTAATGCTTGATCATTGTGTTTTGAATTGCAATTCGTGGGTGGAGTTGTACATCCAAAGTCAGCACAGTGATAGAAATGTGAGCCTGGGTTTGAACCAGGACCCTCCCGGTAGCAAGCCCAATTATTTAACCACTGGACCACCAAGCCTGTCCAATTATTTTCCCCCATACTGCTGCTCAGGAGAACTGAAGATCCAGCTTCCTCTTCTACACCCAGGAACTCGGGAGCGAGCTACCAGCCTCTGGAGGACAAAGACCGGTCCGCTTGAGCTCACTGGGCGCCTGGCCCGTGGGGTCCGCTGTAGCACGATGAGGAGAAACAGTCCCTGCTGGTTTTGCCACCCTAACCCACAGGAGCACCCAGGCCAATGAGACACTCCCTGTGTAATCCCCAGCAAAGACCAGCCACTTTACACAGCCAGGATGTGAACCTGTGCTTCATGACTCACCCTGCGCACCACGCGGAGGGTGAGCCACTCCACAACCAATTTCCTGCAAACAAGGCATCAAAACTGAGGACATTCTTTACCCTAATGTAGCAGCAAGCACCCTGTATTTAAATGAATGTTTGCTAGGACAGATGTTTCTCTCAAAACTGCAGATCCCTTTGTGGCGACTGGAAGAGAAAAACTGCTTTGTGGGCTACAAAGAATAATATTGAGATGTTTCCTCATGTGCTGCGCATGCAGTTGATGACCATTGTTTTATTAATAGTTTATTAATTAGCTTGAATTAAAGCCGTGTGGGATTGATCCCGGCCGCTGCCGTCTCTCTCGCTTCGGTTAACTTTAAAAGCTGCCTTAACGCCACGTTGTGTTTTGTTTCTGCATTTTTTTTATTTTCATTTGTAAGCACGCTGACAATCCAGACCACGCGGTGTTTGTCTTTTATCTTTGGTACAATTATTATTATTATTATTATTATTATTATTATTATTATTAAGTACAAGTTATAAAGGGATGGGATTACCATGAAGGGAAAAAAACAAATGCATTACCGTGCAGTCCATTAAACATCAAAGGTTAAAAACCCATGCTTTTTTTTTTTTTTTGGCTTTTAACGAACGTTTGATATAAAATATTCCAACTTCAAAGGGTTTCCCCTTTATACAAAAAAAAAGTGTGAAAGTGTGCTCCTTCCAGTCCAGGGCAGGCTTGAGGCATAGAGACTGAACTGCTTCCTCCCTCCCTCCCTCACCTCCCTAAGAGAAAGGGTGCTCCCTCCAGCCCAGGGCAGACTTGAGGCATGCAGACTGAACTACTCCCTCCCTCACCCCCTAAGAGAATGGGTGCTCCCTCCAATCCAGGGCAGGCTTGAGGCATGAAGACTGAACTGCTCCCTCCCTCCCTCACCTCCCTAAGAGAAAGGGTGCTCCCTCCAGTCCATGGCATGCTTGAGGCATGGACACTGAACTGCGCACTCACCTCCCTAAGAGAAAGGGTGCTCCCTCCAGTCCAGGGCAGGCTTGAGGCATGAAGACTGAACTGCTCCCTCCCTCCCTCACCTCCCTAAGAGAAAGGGTGCTCCCTCCAGTCCATGGCAGGCTTGAGGCATGGAGACCTGAACTGTGCACTCACCTCCCTAAGAGAAAGGGTGCTCCCTCCAGGGCAGGCTTGAGGCATGGAGACTGAACTGCGCCCTCCCTCCCTCCCTCCCTCCCTCACCCTCCTCACCCCCTAAGAGAAAGGGTGCTCCCTCCAGTCCAGGGCAGACTTGAGGCATGGAGACTGAACTGCGCCCTCCCTCACTCACCTCTCTCACCCCCTAAGAGAAAGGGTGCTCCCTCCAGTCCAGGGCAGGCTTGAGGCATGGAGACTGAACTGCTCCCTCCCTCCCTCACCTCCCTCACCTCCCTCACCCCCTAAGAGAAAGGGTGCTCCCTCCAGTCCAGGGCAGGCTTGAGGCATGGAGACTGAACTGCTCCCTCCCTCCCTCACCTCCCTCACCTCCCTCACCTCCCTCACCCCCTAAGAGAAAGGGTGCTCCCTCCAGTCCAGGGCAGGCTTGAGGCATGGAGACTGAACTGCTCCCTCCCTCCCTCACCTCCCTCACCCCCTAAGAGAAAGGGTGCTCCCTCCAGTCCAGGGCAGGCTTGATGTGCTTGTCATCTAGGTTTACAGTTGGTTTGGCACGTCATTTGAATCCACTGGGATTATAATGGGATCGGAGGGTCGAATGGGACTGCTTTCTTTCTATTGATTTGTGCTAGTTCCCATTGTTTGTCATTGATATCTTTTTTTTATACACCTACCTGCATGAAAACCTCTGGGTGTGAGAATTTCAATTTCCGCTTAGTAATCTTGAGAGAATAAAAAAAAAAAAAAAAAAAGTGCCGTCTCTTAAATAAGCACAATTACACTGTTGGTTCTAGTTTAATACACTTTGAATATGAATTAATTAGATCTCAGTTAGGAGCGTCTCCAATATACAGCGTAGGACCCGCGGTGTCACCGCTGGAGACGCCCCGAACACAATTCACACAGCAATGTTTAAAAGCGAGCGCACAGGATAGTTGAAATGTATTTCTTTCCATCGGTTCCAGCTGCGACAGGCGTGTTACACACCGCAGTGCAGATTATTGAATTAACACCTGTTTCGTTTAACAGGGAAAAAGTCTTTTTCCGTTTGCATTGTAGCTGTGTATAGTGTTATCACTAGCGGTACCGTTGCGCAATGTTTTTTTTTTCACTTTAATGTTAGTTTAACGTGTTCGTACGTCTGCCTTAACTAAAGCAGCCCCTCTTAGAATTGCGAGCTAACAGTTTAAATGTAAGTTGAATTGCATCACGATAATAATAAACTGGCCTAGCCTATTGCAACCCGATTGCAAATACTGTTTAGCCTTCACGTGCAGGCTGTTTACGGTAGCGATATTCTGTTGCGTAAATATATATTTGTATAAAATGTATTTTAATAATTTGGCAGCACAACAGATTCTTGGTGCCCTGAGACTTTGAGGTTTTTTTTTTTTATCGGGTTCTGCTGTCAAGTTCTTGGGGTTTTGGGGTTGTTGATGATGGGCTGTGCGCTATGTGGGCCCGGGGTGAACCACGGGGCCAGAACCGCCCCAGAAGCGAACGAATCCGGAGTGGAATCCGGATCAGGCAGAGGTACTGGAACCGGGGCCTGGCTGAAATCGGAGCCGCTCCCCCTTTCCGAAGCACAAAAGGGGTTAATCAGAGAATCTTGGAAAATCCTTCACGAGGACATAGCGAGAGTGGGGATTATCATGTTTATCAGGTAAGAAAACGCGTTTAAAATAACGTGACAGGTTGTTATTATTTTTTTTAATCACAGTATTACAAATGCTTGGATACGGGGAATGAGAGTATAAACACATGTCAATAGTTTTATATAAACATGACATTATTGTATGTCTTAATACCAGTACAAATTCTATGAACAGTATATAAAAAACATTTATTTCTTACTTTCTTTCTTTCTTTATTTAACATGCAAGGTCACTTTAAACCACAGCTCCGAACGCAAAGGAAATTATTCTGGAGGTCTCTGGAGCGCGTGTAACCCTTTACACCCAACCCCCCTGCTTCGCCTCTAGACGGGCGCTGCATAATCTATTGAGTGGTTATCAACCCTGGTCCTGCGTGGGGGACCCCCTGTGTCTCTCAATTACTTCACTAGACCCTGAATTGAACTGATAATTTGCTTAGACATTAATTGTTTTCAGCTCTTAAACAATTGCAGAGTTCAATGAGCGGTAACATTTTATAAGTAATAACTCTGCAACTGTTTAAGAGCTGCAAACAATTACACATGTCTAATTCAGAAAATGATTGAAGGGTCTAGTTAAATAATTGATATCTCGGTTGGAATGAAAACCAGCAGACACAGGGGGTCCCCAGGACCGGGTTTGAGAAGCTAATGAAAGCAGTGGTTTGGAGCACAGGCGCAGCGTAGCCACTGCCAGTACAGCTGTGCTTGATGAATAAAGAGGCTGCTCAGTTCAGCGATCACAGGACGAAGCCAGGTCTTGAATTGTAGTAATAATAATAATAATAATAATGATAACTGTAGGTGTGTGACAAACGCGGGGTTGAAATAGGACGAGTATTAATGAGGTGCAGTCACCTGCTGATTGCAAAACATCTATACAGCTCTGCAGTGTGGAGTTCTCTTTCCTATAGACCTCTCTATACAGCTCTGCAGTGTGGAGTTCTCTTTCCTATAGACCTCTATACAGCTCTGCAGTGTGGAGTTCTCTTTCCTATAGACCTCTATACAGCTCTGCAGTGTGGAGTTCTCTTTCCTATAGACCTCTATACAGCTCTGCAGTGTGGAGTTCTCTTTCCTATAGACCTCTATACAGCTCTGCAGTGTGGAGCTCTCTTTCCTATAGACCTCTATACAGCTCTGCAGTGTGGAGTTCTCTTTCCTATAGACCTCTATACAGCTCTGCAGTGTGGAGTTCTCTTTCCTATAGACCTCTATACAGCTCTGCAGTGTGGAGTTCTCTTTCCTATAGACCTCTATACAGCTCTGCAGTGTGGAGTTCTCTTTCCTATAGACCTCTATACAGCTCTGCAGTGTGGAGTTCTCTTTCCTATAGACCTCTATACAGCTCTGCAGTGTGGAGTTCTCTTTCCTATAGACCTCTATACAGCTCTGCAGTGTGGAGTTCTCTTTCCTATAGACCTCTATACAGCTCTGCAGTGTGGAGTTCTCTTTCCTATAGACCTCTATACAGCTCTGCAGTGTGGAGTTCTCTTTCCTATAGACCTCTATACAGCTCTGCAGTGTGGAGTTCTCTTTCCTATAGACCTCTATACAGTTCTGCAGTGTGGAGTTCTCTTTCCTATAGACCTCTATACAGCTCTGCAGTGTGGAGTGGAGTTCTCTTTCCTATAGACCTCTATACAGCTCTGCAGTGTGGAGTGGAGTTCTCTTTCCTATAGACCTCTATACAGCTCTGCAGTGTGGAGTGGAGTTCTCTTTCCTATAGACCTCTATACAGCTCTGCAGTGTGGAGTGGAGTTCTCTTTCCTATAGACCTCTATACAGCTCTGCAGTGCTGAGTGGAGTTACTTGTTTTTGTGCTAGAGAGCTCTGCAGTTTGTAAGGTCGTGACAGAGAAGTTTTTTGGCCAGACATCACGCAGCTTTGCACTGTCAAGCTGCAACTCCTTTCCTGTATATAAAGTACACAAGACACAATGTTTGCAATTGAGCGCTGCAGGCGTTACTATAAAAGGGGTTTGTTTTAAATTAGTTTTACAGATGAATAAATACATGTCTGGCTTCTTTGTTACTTACGACTCTCGTGCACTTTGCTGTAATCGCCTGTTGGACTTTTGTTTGAAATGTTTTATGAGCCTCGTATATATTAGTCTAGCTGGCGCTCCTGAGTATGTTCTGTACTTCCTCGGAGTTCTGAAGACATTCGTTTTGCCCCCCCCCCCCCCCCGTCATTCATCGTGATTTTAACAACATGTAGATTCTACGTTCGCCTCCATCCGTTCCTTAGGAATTCACTGTCACTAAAACATACCATATATATATATGACGTACACACACACACACACACACAACCTGCATACTAGTGCAGGGAGCAGGGACAGTGCTTGGAAATGAAATTATTATAAACAGTGTTGCTCGATGCCCTGCCGGATTTTAACTCCTGTCTGTCTGGGGGAAAAGAATGGCTAATAGACTTAAATGATTTAGTTTCGACATGATTCTGAGAGCTCTGTTGAAGTCAGAGTGGTGCTTTTAAACTTCAGAGTTTCAAAGCGAATCAAAGCTGATTTTTCCCAGCTCTGCCAAGACGTTAGTTAATGTGTTTTTTGGAGCTTGATCCTGCATGAAATAATAACAGCCCCCCCCCCCCCCCCGGTCTGCCTCTCTCCCCTCTGGCAGGCTGTTTGAGACCCACCCTGAGTGTAAGGACGTCTTCTTCATCTTTCGAGACATCGATGATCTTCAGGAGCTCAAGATGAGCAAGGAACTGCAGGCACACGGTCTCAGGTACGAGAAGCGCCGAGCCCTTTCATACCACTTTGTAGCTTTATTAAACGTATCTGTATTCTGTATTGTAGCTGTCAATAATCGTGATATCGGCTCTAACTCTCTCTCTCTCTCTCTCTCTCTCTCTCTCTCTCTGTCTGTCTGTCCCTCTCTCTCTCTGTCTGTCTGTCTGTCTCTCTCTCTCTCTCTCTCTCTGTCTGTCTGTCCCTCTCTCTCTCTCTGTCTGTCTGTCTCTCTCCTCTCTCTCTCTCTCTCTCTCTCTGTCTGTCTGTCCCTCTCTCTCTCTCTGTCTGTCTGTCTCTCTCCTCTCTCTCTCTCAGGGTGATGTCCTTCATTGAGAAGAGTGTAGCCCGTCTATCTCAGGAAGATAAGCTGGAGCAGATCGCGTTTGAGCTGGGCAGGAGCCACTGTCGCTACAGCGCACCCCCCAAATACTATGAGGTACCCCCGATGACACACATAAACAAAATCACACACGCACCTCTCTGTGCTTTACAATGCATCCCTATGCTTTACCAGACCTCTCTGTGCTTTACAATGCTTCCCTGTGCTTTACCAGACCTCTCTGTGCTTTACAATGCTTCTCTGTGCTTTACCAGACCTCTCTGTGCTTTACAATGCACCCCTATGCTTTACCACACCTCTCTGTGCTATATTACACTTTGGTGTACTTTTACTATGGGAAACATAAGGTTCAGAACATTTGAAAATAATTGCTGCTAAATGGAAACTTTGCAATACTTTTAGACAAACGAGACAAAACAAATGCCAGAAATGAATTGGCAGAAATGATCGCCAATAATAATATTTATTTTGAATTATTGCCTGGTGTTAATTGAGATTTTATATATATATATATATATATATATATATATATATATATATATATATATATACACAAATGTATACAAATGTTTACAGTTTGAATCACTAGTTGTCCAGTAAAGTATAATACAGCACAGTGAAAACATTGTAAAGTACAGAGAGGTCTGGTAAAGCATAGGGAAGCATTGTAAAGCACAGAGAGGTATGGTAAAGCATAGGGAAGCATTGTAAAGCACAGAGAGGTCTGGTAAAGCATAGGCAAGCATTGTAAAGCAGAGAGAGGTCTGGTAAAGCATAGGGAAGCATTGTAAAGCACAGAGAGGTATGGTAAAGCATAGGGATGCATTGTAAAGCACAGAGAGGTCTGGTAAAGCATAGGGAAGCATTGTAAAGCATAGAGAGGTCTGGTAAAGCATAGGGAAGCATTGTAAAGCACAGAGAGGTGTGGTAAAGCATAGGGAAGCATTGTAAAGCACAGAGAGGTCTGGTAAAGCATAGGGAAGCATTGGAAAGCACAGAGAGGTCTGGTAAAGCATAGGCAAGCATTGTAAAGCACAGAAAGGTCTGGTAAAGCATAGGGAAGCATTGTAAAGCACAGAGAGGTGTGGTAAAGCATAGGGAAGCATTGTAAAGCACAGAGAGGCCTGGTAAAGCATGTTAACAAACCATGGGAAAAGCATAATTACAGGGCAAATGTACCTATTTATAACTGAATGCTGGTGCAACGACATTATAAAACTCAGTAGAGCTCAGTAATTGCTTAGATTTTTTTTTTCTTGTGCCTGTTGCAGTATGTTGGGGTGCAGTTTATCAGTGTGGTGAAACCGATCGTAAAAGAAAACTGGACCCAGGAAGTGGAGGATTCCTGGAAGGTAAATGAGGAATAATCAAAGCGAAAAAGGGTCTGTGACAGATGCGCTGTGATGCAGCATTTGGCCATCAGAGGGCAGTGACGTCAACATTTAAGCTGAAGTGAAAACTTAGCAAAATGCACATCACCCCGTTGAATGAGAATAATGAAATGATAGAGGCTGGGGTCTCCAAAGATATCGAAAACACACACCATTACAATTCTAAAATGTATTTAAGTCTACCCGAGTTAAAAGTTGGAGTTTATTTATATCGGGATTGGTAACCCGCGAATGTTGGTTTGTCAGGTGGTGTACAGAGTGTGCAGTCTTCGGAGCGCAGGTTCGGCAGGGACTGTTTCTCCTTATCGCAGTACAGCGAACCCTACCGGGCTGGAGGCCAGTGAGCGCAAGCAGGGGGGCGCGGGGGTGGGGTAAATGAACTGGGCACACTAAATTTATAATTATTATTATTATTTTTTTTAAAACAGCTCTAATGTTGCTGTGCCTGTTTTGTGTTTGTTTCAGAGTCTGTTTTCGTATCTGACGGCGGTGATGAAAAGGGGCTACCATGAAGAGGAGAGGAAGGACGGAGTCAACAAAGCGAACTACGGGACCCAAGCGCCGTCCGTGCGGCCGGGGGCTACCGGCTCTGTGCAGAATGACGTATGAACGGCAATTCCTGCAGAGAAGGGGGGGTGGGTGTGAGGGGTGGGGGGGTGGAGATTCACAGTGGGGTTGCACTAGAAATCCGCGGATCCAGCCGCTTTTAAAAAGCTTTGCAGCCAGCTTGCGTTCTCGTTGCCCTTCTTGGTGCAGCGTCGCTGAAGACATAGCGGACCGAATAGACAGACGCTCTGCAAGTCCGGGCGGCGTTCCACCCTGCTGTGAAAGACAATGCCCGCAGCACCAAAACAGGTTGGGTTTCCAGCAGCAAGATGTGCTTTAGCGATCGGATGGTGCTCTGGACGATCAATGGGACAGGCAGATAAATGAGACCGCGCTTGGAGCCCTGTGTCCAGGTCTGGTCAGCGCAGCGCCTAAGGGACATCGTGGCCCCAGATAGTCCAACGAAGAGCAGCCAGACCAATCCCAGGGGCCGAGCTACAGAGACAGGCTGAAAGAACTTCATCTGTGTTTGAGTCTGAGACAAAGAAGAATCAAGCGGGACATGATTGGTCTGTAAAATATTAAAAGTAAAAATAATTAAATAAATAAATAAATATTAAAAGGGGTTGACAAAGTTAACCTGAGCCAAGACTGTAAAGAGCAGCACAGAAACCAGGACCAGAGGACACAGCAGTGTGGAAATGAAGTGGGGACAGAGGGTAGGAGCCCCAGAGTGGTGAGGGGATGGAATGGGTTACCTAGTCATGTTGTTGAAGGAGACTCTTCTTCACACAGAGTGGTGAGGGGATGGAATGGGTTACCTAGTCATGTTGTTGAAGGAGACTCTTCTTCACACAGAGAGTGCTGAGGGGATGGAATATGTTACCTAGTCATGTTGCTGAATCACTTGGATCATTTAAGACCTGACTTGGTAAGGTTCTGAGATCCATCAGCTGCTAGGAACCGGGCGAACGCTAATGGATCTCATAACTTTACCAAGTTCCTATCAATCGTAAACTTTCTTGTACTCTTGTGTCTAACTCTGCTCAGCTCAGGGGCTGATCTGTATTGGAAGCTGTGTCAGGAGAGTGCTGTGCAGCTACTGGCTCAAACATGTCAATGTATATCTAAATGTAGTTGTAATGATAATAAATATAACAATAAACTGTGATTCTGTTGCCTGGAAAAGACCATACATGAAACATGCAATCCATCTGTCTGTCCTGTATTGCTGTTGGTACTCTGTGACTGTCTCTATCTGTGTACTGTGTTTCTATGTCTCTGTCTCTCTGTGGGAGTGCTCAGTTAAAATCGCTGAGAAAGAAAATTGTGGCACACATACATTCAAGAACACATGTGGCTGAACGTATTTTTAAAAACTCAAAAAGAGCAGACTCCCAAAACTGTGTGAATGAATGCGTCTCATTTAAAGCCTAAGTGTGCAATTTTCTGTTCTGCATATTTACTTGGCTCAAAACGACAGAGGGGGGGGGTATGGTAAAGCATTGTAAAGCACAGTGAGGTATGGTAAAGCATAGGGAAGCATTGTAAAGCACAGAGATGTCTGGTAAAGCATAGGGAAGCATTGTAAAGCACAGAGAGGTCTGGTAAAGCATAGGGAAGCATTGTAAAGCACATAGAGGTCTGGTAAAGCATAGGGAAGCATTGTAAAGCACAGCGAGGTCTGGTAAAGCATAGGGAAGCATTGTAAAGCACAGAGAGGTCTGGTAAACCACAGGGAAGCATTGTAAAGCACAGAGAGGTCTGGTAAAGCATAGGGAAGCATTGTAAAGCACAGAGAGGTCTGGTAAAGCATAGGGAAGCATTGTAAAGCACATAGAGGTCTGGTAAAGCATAGGGAAGCATTGTAAAGCACAGCGAGGTCTGGTAAAGCATAGGGAAGCATTGTAAAGCACAGAGAGGTCTGGTAAAGCATATGGAAGCATTGTAAAGCACAGCGAGGTCTGGTAAAGCATAGGGAAGCATTGTAAAGCACAGAGAGGTCTGGTAAAGCATAGGGAAGCATTGGAAAGCACAGAGAAATCATATTAAAATACACTGAAACGTGCAATACACGGGTTAATCGGTGAACCATTATTTCTTCAAGGGATTCCGGTTAAACTTCCAGTTTCGCTTAAAACAAACAAAACAACAACAAAAAAAAAAAAAAAAAAAAAAAAAAAGAATGCACTGTGCCAAAGTCTGCGCTGTTTCCCTATTGAAGCGAACCTCTCCCGGCATTAACATTTCTCCGTCACAGTTTTAACGGGTGGGCTGTTCAGGACGGAGGAGAAACAGATATCTAAACTGAATTGGGCTGGATAAGGTTTAATAAGCGATACTTTTTCTTTCGCCCTTCTATTGGTTTTGCAGGAGGTTAAACTGTAAACCAGACACAGGTACGTTTTTTTTATATGATTATTATTTTATTACTGCAATGTATTATCCACTCATACGAAAGGGAGATTTATTTTGTTGTTTTACAGGTCTGTATATAGAACACAGCTATGCATGTTACATGACTTGTTTCGCGTACAGTGCTGCGGTTACCAGGCGCCCTGCGGGGGAAAAAGTAATGAAAATAGCCGATATAATTTTTCTAACCTGGTGTTTTCTATATTTAACAGTCCGTACCAAAGGGCTTTTTGGAATGTTGAACCCGGATTCAAATTTCACAGGCGTTCTGTACCTTATTGTACGGTTTTTTGGTTTTGTTTCGCTGACAGCATGAACTACGGGCACAGTTTGAAAATATACCTTATGCCGGTTTTGACAGGAACCCGCTGCTACCATGTGTTCTATAACCTCTGTGATAAATGAACGGAGTTTTACAACACAACTTCTACAAAGTTTATTTTATTTGATGAAAAAGTTTGCTATTTATTAGATTTAACTTAAATCTTGTATTCGCCCCCCCCCCCCCCCCCCCCCCAGATTTATAGATATTTAACTAAATCTTAAATCTCTTAACAAGATTTAACATTTAGCAAAATATTTAACGGGCCAGCTAAATCTGGAGTTTGTATGCAAATGAGCTCCTCCCGCTTTGTGATTTCACTCGATTTGATTGGCTCTTGTAATGCTGAAATTTGCGATTAGTATTACAAGAGCCAATCAAATCGCGTGAGAAAACAAAGCGGGCAGAGCTCATTTGCATATAAACTCCAGATTTAGCTGGCCAGTTAAATATTTAGCTAAATGTTAAATCTTGTAACTAGATTTATAAATTATATCTTAATGTACACATTTAATATATATATATATATATATATATATATATATATATATATATATATATATATATAAAATGATTTCCATTACACGAGAGTAGATGTTAAAACTTCATGCTGATTTGAACTCGGCTCTCGCCAAGATAAGCACCAACTAAGCTTCACAGTAAACTAATGTGATCCATATGCGTCTCCATCCATTTACGTTTCCTTCCATATGATGATGTAGATATCCTTCTGTCTGGTGTTAATGGCTGAAGTGTAATGCTGGCTCCAGGGATCAGCTTATTTGCCTCCCTGGCGCATCAGCACACACAACGGCTGCGATGCTGGCTCCGGGGATCAACCAAAGTGCGGCCTCCCCAGCGCATCAGCATGACAACCGTCTGGATTGAGCTAAGTAGGGTACATCTCTGGGGTTTTCAAGTGGGCACCTTCCATCCTCAGTGTTTCGTCGACTAGCCCACGACACCTCAAGAGGGCTCGACGGTGATTCTGGCGTCCCAGCATCACCCCCCTCCGTCCCCCACTCAACTCAGCCCAGCTTACTTACCTGTCCCCAGCCAGAATCTTTCCGTCTCAACCACAGCCAGTTGCTGCTCCTCTCTGCTGCTTCAGATAAGTTCTTCACTGTGCGACGCAACTCTTGGCCACTGAATCCGACGTCTCTGAGAAACCGGGTTGTAGAGTGTGCCACAAATCCTCGACAACCCACTTCCACTGGGTAAACCTGAACTCTCCATCTTCGCTGTTCCGCTTCAGTGGCTAGTTGAGCATACCGCAGTTTCTTCCTCTCATACGCCTCATCTACAGCATCCTCCCATGGCACTGTTAACTCTACCAGGTGAACAAGGCGTGCTGATCCAGACCACAAGACAATATCTGGTCGAAGGTTAGTGGTGGCAATCTCAGGTGGAAAAATAAGCCGTTGACCAACATCTGCCCGCATATTCCAGTCTCTAGCAGCTTCCAGTTGTCCTGGGCGAGGATTGGTTTTAACACCTTTTCTTGGTGGTTGCTCTCCTGGGCGGAGGAATGTTGTCTTTTGTGTGTAATGTTTTGATGGAACAGGTGGCAACTTATTGGTCATGTTACGCTTGTCTTCCAATGCTAAGGCCAAACATCGCAGCACCTGGTCATGGCGCCAAGTAAACCGTCCTTGGCTAAGAGCCACCTTACATCCTGTCAAAATGTGCCTTAATGTTGCAGGTGATGAACACAAAGGACATGAGGGATCCTCTCCTACCCAGAGGTTTAGGTTCTGTGGTGATGGGAGAACATCATATGTTGACCTGATGAGGAAACTGATCCTGCTCTGTTCCATTGACCATAGGTCTTGCCAGCCAATCTTGCGTTGTTCCACACTCTCCCATCTCATCCATTCTCCCAGTTTGGCCTGGGAAATGGCCTTTATACACCTCATCCTCTCCTCCTGCTTTTGTACCTCGTTGACTACCAGCTTCCTCCTTTGAGCTGGGGCCGCCTTGTGCCATGTAGGAGGAGTTGAACTGAAACCAAGACCCCCTCTTCCATGCTGAACTTGCCCCATGATATCACCAATTCGAAGGGCAGCCTTTGCATCTTCCACAGCTTTCTTTGCCGCCCACTTTCTTCCAGTTTTCAACACAGGTGCTGCCTCCCTTACGCATTTTCTCGCGTGATTCTACTAATGTCATTTCCAGTCTGACCTTGGCGCACTTAAACTCCTCGGTTAGAGCAGAGACTGGTAGCTGCAGTATTCCTTTACCATAAAGTCCCACTCTGCTGAGGCAGCGTGGAACTCCCAACCATTTCCTGATGTATGAACTGATTAAAGCTTCCAGCTTCTCTACTGTTGTCAAAGAAACCTCGTACACAGTCAGTGGCCACAGCAACCTCGGCAGTAGACCAAACTGAAAGCACCAGAGTTTTAGTTTACCTGGTAGAGCGCAGCTGTCTATGCTCTTCAACCCTTCCACTGCTTGTTGTCTAACTTCTCCCACACGAACTGTGTCCTTTAGATCCCCGTCGTACCATCTCCCAAGACTCTTCACTGGCTTCTCAGACACTGTTGGTATTGCCTCACCATTAATGAAGAATGTTTTATCTACTACTTTGCCTTTAATTATAGAGATGCTCCTTGATTTAGTGGGCTTGAATTGCATTCGTGCCCATTCAATGTTATTGGTTAATTTGCCCAATAATCGATTAGTGCAGGCTACTGTTGTAGTCATGGTTGTCATGTCATCCATGTATGCTCGAATTGGTGGTAGTCGCATTCCAGAAGCCAAGCGCTCTCCTCCTACTACCCATTTTGATGCCCTAATGATTACTTGCATTGCCATGGTAAAAGCCAGTGGAGAAATGGTGCATCCTGCCATTATTCCAACCTCTAGGCATTGCCATGTAGTGCTGAATTTTGAAGTTGAAAAACTGAATTGCAAATCTCCAAAATAGGCTTTCACTAAATTTGTTATTGTCATCGGTACACTGAAAAAATCAAATGCTGCCCAAAGTAGTTCATGTGGCACTGAACCATATGCATTAGCCAAATCCAGGAATGTCACATGGAGCTCCTTCCTCTCCTTTTTAGCTGATTGAATTTGTTGCCAGATCACATTGATGTGTTCTAAGCAACCTGGGAAACCTGGAATGCCCGCTTTTTGTATTGAAGTGTCAATGAAACAGTTCTTTAATAGGTAAGCTGACAATCTCTGAGCAATAATGCTGAAGAAAATCTTGCCTTCTACGTTTAATAGGGAAATGGGACGAAACTGACTGATGCTTGTAGAATCTTTTTCTTTAGGTATAAAAACTCCACCTGCTCGGCGCCATGCTCTTGGTACAACCTGTTTTTCCCATGCCACTTTCATCAATTTCCACAGAATTCGTAGAACTCCTGAAGCACTCTTGTACACTCTGTACGGAACTCCATTAGGCCCTGGAGATGATGAAGCCCTTGCTTTTTTCACAGCTTGCTCTATTTCTTTCCACTTAGGTGCACAGTCCTCCATTTGGTATTCTGGTGGATTGATAGGTGGGATGTCTGACGGAATTGACATAGGCTCCTGCCTTTTTGAATCTGTATGTGTTTCCTCCAAATATCTCTCCAGCTCAACCTTAGATGCTTTTAGTGTGCCATTCTTCTCACTGGTGAATAACTTCTTTACAAATTTGAATGGGTCTTTATAAAAGTTAGCTCTCGCACGCTCCTTCTTTTTGTAGCGTTTCCGTAGGCGCTCAGCTCTGCGCAATGTTGCAAGCTTATCTTTTATGACCCTTTGTAAGAGATTGAGTCCCTCCTTCTGACTTTGTTCTGCTCTTCTCCATTGGTTCCTCAGCTGTCTCCTTTCTCTAACTAAGCGTTCAATCTCCTGCTGCCGTCTAGACTTTCCAGGAATAGTTTGTACTTTTTCCTTCCTTTTTTCAACTCAATATATATATATATTTTCACAACATTTATAAATCCGGGGAAAAAATACAAGATTTAAGTTAAATCTGGAAAAAAAGATACGCGGCTTCTGGCTGTTGGGCTTTCCAAGTCATTTTTTAGTATCTCGCACAAATCTAATATTGCTGCCTGGTTTAATATGAAGCGCTGTGTGATGTTCTAATCAGGGCCATTTACTATATTTATGAGCGGCCTTAAATTCCATCTCACAAATGCCGTCTGACATTTCGTTGTCGTTCACTTGGTGCAGCGACAGCATTACTCACACAAGCCACAACACCAGCGCACAAATGTATGTTTTATGAGGACAAAATGCCAGTTCCTAGGGGAAAGGCTAGGCTATTATGCTTTTAGGGTAGTCCAGACCTGTCAGTAAATTTTTACGGAAAAAGTCTCCTTAAACATGATTCAAACTTTTGTGTATCACTTGAAACTTTATGGGGCAGCAGTGTGGAGTAGTGGTTAGGGCTCTGGACTCTTGACCAGAGGGTCGTGGGTTCAGTCCCCGGTCGGGGACACTGCTGTTGTACCCTTGAGCAAGGTACTTTACCTAGATTGCTCCAGTAAAAACCCAACTGTATAAATGGGTAATTGTATGTAAAAATAATGTAATATCTTGTAACAATTGTAAGTCGCCCTGGATAAGGGCGTCTGCTAATTAATAATATATATTTATAGGGATCGACTCATTACCACGATGCCTGAAGGTTCAATGGCAAGGAATGTTACATTTTTCTATCATTAACTATGCGGTCAATGACATCGCAAACACAATATAATTCAATTGAAATAGGGAGTGTAGTTACCATGGCATCAAATGATTGTTTTCAAACACACTTTGCATTGATGAAAGGTATGTTTAAACATTTGTTTTTTTATCTTAACAGACTTTTCTAAACGATTGCATGCAGAACCATTATGACCGCAGCGTTATTAACAACAGCAATTGCAACACAAAGAAGTTATTATTTTTTTGCTTCACTGAGAATCCTAGATGAGGTGTCCGCGTTATTTGTTTATTTAGCAGACGCCTTTATCCAAGGCGACTTACAGAGACTAGGGTGTGTGAACTATGCATCAGCTGCAGAGTCACTTACAATTACGTCTCACCCGAAAGACGGAGCACAAGGAGGTGAAGTGACTTGCTCAGGGTCACACAGTGAGTCGGTGGCTGAGGTGGGATTTGAACCAGGGACCTCCTGGTTACAAGCCCTTTTCTTTAACCACTGGACCACACAGCTTCCTCGGAATGTAGGAATGTAGTTTTGAGACTTGCAAGCATTAGTACCTCAGGGCAGTCAAATGGTCTGACAACCGTCCTGTGACTCTCCTGAGCACCTATGCAGCGGCCAACCCAACTTCCACAGTGGAAGAGAAAGGAAGCTGTTCAAGTGACACGTGCCAGTATTGTCAAATTGTACAAGCATGGGTGGGGTGGACCTCCTGGATTCGCTCATCGCACTGTACTGAACCAAGACCCAGGAAGTGGTACCATTGTCTTCCACATGGTGGATTTAAACAGCTCAGTTTATTTGAGTTTAAAACTGAGGTAGCAATCTGAAGCAGAAGGGAAGACCACCTGTGTTGAGGAAGCCTGGTTCAGCCTGTCCGACAGTGGCTTGTTTGGGCAGAAACGAGAGGTACATGTAAATACCCAGGCGGCAAAGGGATCATCGGGGTGCAGTGTGTGAAGTGTGGGGTTTTCCGCTGTTTTACCACGCAGAAGAACTGCTTTGTGGACCTTCACAAGCAGTGAGTTGCACAGAACACGTTTGAGCAGGATCACTGGACAAATGTCGTTTTTTGTTTGTTTTTAATTTATTTTTAACTAAAAAATGTTGCATTATGATTAATTGTTTTTTTTTTTTGTTTTGTTTTGTTTTTTAAATCTGAGTCAAAATTATCGTTTTTCTTCCAAGAAGAAAATGTAATGTCATGCATGTAATTAAAATAAAAAAAGTTTAATTTTCAAAAAAACTGTGTTTCTTTCATTTGTTCTTTAGTGGTTCAATGTTGCCTCAAGGGGTTAAGTTTTGGTAAGGCTAAGTTGAACCATTTTAACTTCTAAAAACAAATGAATCCTTTTTTTTTCCAACAATGTGGGCAATAGAGGGATAATCCTTTTCTGATACAGTTGTGTGCTTAAATATATCGTGCAGGAAGACTTGCAGATAAATACGTTCTACCTATGCATCATGCCATTGTATATCTGTGTGTAAGAACACGCGTATTATTTATTAAGTAACTACGATGGAAATACGCAGTGTACTGTATGTAAGTAAAAGTGTTACCAATTCCTGTCCTTCAAAGTGTTTCATTTTTTTATGTTCTATGTCTTTGCAGTTCAGTGGCGTCATGGTCCAAATGGAAAATGTCAATACACAGATAAAAGCGAAGAGGAGAGCGTAGGAGCGAGTTGTCTTGCGGTGAAATCCTTTTCTGAACTTCCCCGCAACAACATGGATCACTCATAACATTTATAGTAATATTAATAACAGTAGCAGTAATAATAATACTCTTTAGAATCATAATAACGGAGTTTCCACGGAGATGACCCCTTAGAAGAGGTGACCCCGTCATGCAGCCATTTTCAGGCGCACACCGCCGCACTGTCACACAGCCCCTGTTCCTGCTGCGGCTGGTTTTGGTCGTCATGGTGACGCAGACGTCACAAGGAGCGCGGTGTGACCCCAAGTGGCGGGAAGCCATAAACGAGATTACAAAAGTGATCACCGACATCCCTAAAACTGTGAGTACCTACCAGAACCCTCTCTGAAACAGATGCAGCTAATTTCATCCCTCTTCCCTGGTAACTTATACAGGGTTATAATGCAGGCTTAATATTGTAGTTTGCGGTTCACTTAACTCGCACTCAAGTAACAGAAAAAGTCTGCCAACATGTGTTGTGCTTAAGCTTTAATGGATAAGTTTAGCAAAATAATAATAAAGTCAAGAAATTGTCGGAAGCAAATTCGACAATTGCTTTCTCAAGACAACTGCAAAGTCTTGAGAAAGCAAAGAGATTTTAAAAAAAGGAAAAAAGGCTGGAGACGCTGATGCAAATACCAGTAGGCCTCATCCTTGAGCATTGTGGTGTCTGGTTCTTGGGTTGCTTGCTGGGTCGGAAATATTCATTTTGTTGCATTGGGAGGTATTTCTGTGTATGTTCACAAAACTGCCTCATCATATCGACCTGTTTCAGTGGCGTGACGGGGGGGGGGGGGGGGGTCAAAGGGCAGGGCAAAAAGAACGCTTTTCAGAAATGTGATTTGCCACGTTTCTGAAAGGCATATCTCTAAGTGTAGATTTTTGTTCTTTGTAGAGCCGCAGCTGTATAACTCTCGTAGCTTAAGGGCAACACATTAGGCTTAGTTTTCTGTTTTTCAAGCTTGTGAGGTGTACCGCAGCCAATAAAGGTTTCTAAAATACAAATGAAATGTGAATGTGACAGCAGTGTTGCGGCTTTGGAGACACACTTAGAAGAATGCGTTGCTGGTGAAGCAGGTTTGTCTGTACTGTGCTGGGAACTGTTCCCATTGGACGTCTAGGGGATTTTTTCTCTCAGAAATTGTGAAATGTAGTTTGGAAACAGAATAGGGGTATTTTACAATCGTATAGGGCAGGGTTTTCTAGGTGTCTTTACATCCTCAGTGGATAAAGTTGTGGAACACCGGTTCATCTTGACTAATTAAGCCAATAACTGGTTCAATTAAGTAACTGGGAGATTGGTTGAAACGAGAACCAGCAGCCCCAGTAGCTCTCCAGGACCAGGGACTGAGACTGATCTAGGGAATAGTTTTTAATTTATTTTTTTTACTTTTTTGCAGGGCAGAGATATAAACTGCACACTGTACACCCCAGACCTATCGCTGGTTGACGTAAGTGACCAAAAACAAAATATCGAAACATAACCCTATTTATGCATGAAATATTGAAAACAGCTGAAGAAAAAGCCGTTTTTGGACACACACAGTAAATATTTGCGTCTGCCATATGTCCTCATACAAAGACCAGAAGAGAGACTGTTGGTTGTTTTTTTTTTTTTTTGCCAACCTCTATGCATGAAAGTCATTTGGTTGTGTGGTCATGTAAGTTCTGCTTGGGGCTAAATTGAGACTGGCAGCCAATTATTTTATTTTAAACTAATGTAAACATTAATATTTATTTTATTATACAGTATTTATTAAGAGCATGTCTGTGATATCATCCTAAGAATTCTTTCTTCTTGTTTAGATTCAATTTGTGTATCGCGCTTTCTTCTTTCGGACTTTCAGTACGTCTCCAAGCACACCGTTAACCTGCCCCCTATAACACTCTGCCCCTTGTGGATGGGAGAAATACCACATTTGCTCAAAGTGGGTTTTTCTTTCTGATATATTTTTAAAGCAGGGGCTTCAAACGCAGTCCCACCCCGAGCTCTCAGTTACTTAATTAGTCCAATTTATTTGAAATTTCCAGGCCTCAAAATGTTTTACAGGTATTGTACCTTGAATCAAGTGGATAATATAAACCACATTGGTGTTACACCATCGCTTCCCAAACCTCCTGTGGCTGCTGGTTTTCATTCCAGCTGAGCTCTCAGTGACTTAACGAGGCCCTTAATTGAACTGATAATTGGCTTAAGTAGACCTTTTTAATTGTTTTCAGCTCTTTAAACGGTTGCAGATTTCAAGTTCGCTGAAACATGTTGTTGTTATTATTATTATTATTATTATTATTAGTTGATTTAGCAGACTAGGGTTTGTGAACTATGCATCGGCTGCAGAGTCACTTACAACAAAGTCTCACCCGAAAGATGGAGAACAAAGAGGTGAAGTGACTTGCTCAGGGTCACACAATGAGTCAGTGGCTGAGGTGGGATTTGAACCGGGGACCTCCTGGTTACAAGCCCTTTTCTTTAACCACTAGACCACACAGCCTCCTGTTATAAGTTATAAGTAACTTCAGCTCTAATGACTGATCTATTTCTTATGGGTACCAAGTTTTATTTTCCTGACTAGCTTATTCAATCGGAGTCCAACATGTTTTTCTGTTAAAACTTGTTTTAAGTTTTAAAAGGAAACAAGAGGTTGCTTGTGACAGTTTTTTTTTTTTTTTTTTGACTTGCGGTTATGTGTTATGCAACTTAGACAGATATACACTTGCATGAGTAATTGAAGAGTAAGTTGTTTTTCTTCTTCTTAAAAAATAAAAAAAAATGAAGTAATGATTGAAATTAAATGACTCACCCTGGGGACTGTAAACTCAATCATGGAAATGGTCGTTTTGTGAAGCTCATGTTGGTGAAACGTCTTGGATCATGTGGTGTATTTGCCAACAGTTTGTATAAAAAAGGAGTCCGCAAGGTACATGGGAAATAAAATTAAAAAAATCCTCATTTATTTAAGCTCTTAACAATAGCTTTTCAAACGGTAGGTTCTCCACACTTCTGTATTCGGCCACTAAAAGAAGATGCTATCCTATATATAACCTCTGCAAGCATCTTGCAACCAATCAGAAGCATGCATCGTGCAGTTCAATTGCATGCATTCATTGCATTTGCAAACATTTTCAGCACAGAAACAGGTTTCTATTTAATTTAATCCAACATAACAGATGGGATGTGGTTTGCTGGAGGAATGTTCCTGGCTTTGAGATGAAACGTTGTTGCATATCACACATACTGTAGCGGTCAGTTGTGCAAGAGGTTCGGTTTTCTTCTTAAACAATAATTAATTAGCCTTAAATTCAATCAGAAAGAGTTATATTTAAAAATCAATTTAAAAACAGGAATAAAAACAAAGAACACATACAGCATACGGTAGGCTTCAGAAGGTATAATCTCTGAGCTGGTATCAGTGGAGATGTTCGTTTCTGAGCTGGCATCAGTGGAGATGTTCGTTTCTGGGCAGAGCTGACCTGACCAAAGAAATTGCTTCGTACAGCACGGATATGCAGCTAGCTTACTTAATTTTCTTGACCAAATGTGGTGTTATTTCCCTGGCATGATGCATGGTGCGAGATAAAGCACATTCAAAGTTAACATTGGCGTTTCTTCTTCACTTTACCAATGTCAGCAGGAACCCAAAAAACAAGAAGCTACATTTAAGAACAATGAGTTTTTCTCAATTCCCACAGGCAGCGAAGCGCTATACCCGCGCACCACAAGGTCGAACGACAAGGCTGGCGATTGCAAATGGCTGGTGTGCACCAGCTATGTACAGCTTGATCTGAAGACTTCATTAACCCTGCGTTGATTCAGAGCTGACGTTAAACACAGGAATATCACCATGAAGCTAAACTAGTTTGGTGCACTTTTGCTTGGGGATAACAAGCAGGCCAGAGTCGGAGGATCTCAGCTTGAACGCCACCCCTAACTCCAATCTAAAGAAACAAACACACACAAGACCCATTTATATACCACAGGGTAAATCGGAAAACACATACTGTAGATATTCCCTTATCAAAGCTTTGTTATAATACAGCTGTGGAAACCCGCGGTCTACCCGCAGTCATTTCCATTGGATATTTTTTCTTTCTATACAGGATATAATTTAAACTCCAACTCCAACTCCACCCCCCTCTCTCAGTCCACTTGCTGGTCTGCTTTGTGTGCCTCAGCTTCGTGTTTCTACACAGTCCTCTAGTGGTGGGGCTGCTTCCCATCTCAACACTTTTGATTGGTTCCAAAACATTCCTGCTACATTAATGCTTAACCATTTATAAACCCGCGTGAAGTTACATGAAACTGTTCTGTTTGATTGCAGAGTTGCAAGAAGACAGCACTGGGTTGCTTCTCCGCTGAGTTTAACGTTGTGCGTTTCGAGTTTGGCGCCCTTGAAAAAACATGGACTGCGAAGAGAATCCTGAAAGGGATTGAAGAGAGTATGGTGAGAGGACGGTCCTTTCTTTTGAATTCCACTCGTTTTGGCGGGGCGGGGGGGGGGGGGGGGTCGCGCTCCAGTCCTCAAGGGCCGCGGGGTCTAATGGTTTCCAGCTTGAGCTCTGAACTAACATAATTGATCGAATTATTTGTTCAATTGGACATGTCCTGGTGTTTTTTCAAGGTTGATGATTTTCAAAGATAATTCAAGGCTCACTACCTATAAAACATTTCGAGGTGTGGAGAAAAGTGTTGAATGTGTCCAATGAATCAAATAACTGGACCAATTAAGTAATTGAGAGCTCGGAGTGGGATGAAGACACCGCAGCCCCTCCAGGAGCTGAGTTTGACCCCCCTGTATTTAAATGGTTTGTTTTTCAGTGTTAAGGGGTTGATCTCAGCTACAGGTGGATTTTACAGCACTGGGAAAACCACCCGGATTGCATCACAACCACAAGCCTGGGGATTTCCCTTGTCAGCAGTTCACCGCAGTTTTCCTCCCATGCTTACCCCACTGTTAAAATGCATTTCCCACAGTTTACCATGGTTTTGCAGCAGTGTTGTTTAATATGCTTTTTCCGACCTCTCTGTGATTTACAATGCTTCCTTATGCTTTACCAGACCTCTCTGTGCTTTACAATGCTTCCCTATGCTTCACCACACCTCTGTGCTTTACAATGCTTCCCTATGCTTTACCAGACCTCTCTGTGCTTTACAATGCATCCCTATGCTTTACCAGACCTCTCTGTGCTTTACAATTTTCCCTATGCTTTACCCTGCTTTCACTGTGCTTTATCACTTTTTGCTGTGCTTTTACTGTAGGAGACTTGTATAAGGATCCCTGGTGCTGTAAAATACTGTATAGTATCCAACTGTGGCTTTTCAGGGTGTCTGTATTCTAAGAATTGTTAGATTTCCTGTCTGGTGAGTTCATTTTTGAATTGACCATAGCTATCGTCCTGACAGGTGGACACTGGTGTCTGTGCGCAGTGTGAGAGCTACCAGGAGAGGCCAGTGGGAGTCTTTCTGGAAAACCTGCTGAATTTCCTGCAGCTGCTGCTGTGGTCTGAAATGTGTGGCACGTAGCACTGGGCCCTGAGCTTCACAGGGAGAGAGCAGGGGCCACAACGCTGCACCCCGACGGTGAGTCAAAGCTCCAAAATCCGTACCTCTGCAGGGATGGGAATGAGACTCCTATTGCACAGCAGTGTCACCCATTCCAGGTTTTACTACCAGCTTGATCAGCCACAGTGTGTACGGGTAACAAAAACTCGGGTGTGTCATATTAAACTCCTTGTAAAACCAGGAATGGATCAAGCTGCTATGCAACAGGAGTCTGACTTTCATTCCCTGCTCTAACTTCTTAAGCAACATCACAAGCAGTGGCTTTTAGTCTCTTATTTGGGCGCAGCAATATTCTTCCTGGTCCTCTTTGAGGTTAATGACTGTTCACAGCTCCTGGCTTTGTCCCGCCTCGCTACACTGCGATTGGGTTATGTTTAGATCCTGGGGTGCGGTTTAAAATGTAACCTCAAGGCTCTTAATATGAATGACCCCTTAAAGTGAAGAACTGGTTGCGTCACAATCGCCACGGTTCAGTATGTAATGTTCACTAAATCTGTAAAGCAATTAAAGTAAAGGCAATGCACGCCACGTTTAGATTATTTGCTGAGTTTATTTTTTGCTATGCCATCTCTCTCTCTCTCTGTCTCTCTCTCTCTCTCTCTCACTCTCTCGCTCTCTCTCTTTTTTATATCTATATCTATTATCTCTTGTCATGTAACAGATTTACACTGGACTTTGCCCCCCTCGATAACTCAAGTGGTTAGTGTAATGATACATGTATTTGTGTTTTGATAGTAGGCCTACATTAACAACAGACATATCGCAAATCCCAAACAAGATAACACGATGTGTACCAGTAAGCATCTTTTTTTCCTGCTCTGAAGCTTAGAAATGTGCGATTCCTTGTTTAGGAAGGGTGGAGGGCGGGGGGCCCTGGGGGGTTGATTTGCATACAACTTGCTTCATATCGGCAGTGGTGTTTTCGTTTCAACGCGTTTGGGTTCTTGGCAAGGTTAGAATACATGTTGCATTCCAAGCAGATCATTTTTTTTAATAGCCTTGAAAAATAGCCTCATAAATCTTTCAAACACAACCAGCGATCCACACAAATCCATGCAGCTGTTTCTGCTTGAGTTTGTGTGGGTCTATCAAACTCCTGTCCCTTGAAAACTGCACCAGCAACACAGCAAATGGAATGCATATTTCTTGCATTCTCTATTTATGACACGGCGATCTTTCGACACCAGCAGATTAGTCTTTTCTTAATGGAGCTTGCCAAGTATATTAAAAAAAAAAAAAAGTGCAATAAAAAATAAATACCATAGATAGGTCCCATAGAAAGTGGTTTTCTCCTTAACAAAGAAACAAACCAACAACAAATAAATAAATAAATGCAAATGTATACATAATATATAAATAATATATATATTTTTTTTATTAAACCCACAAGAAAACGTTTAGTTTCTGTGTGCTGTTTTTCGCAATACACACTACTTGCATAAGCAGCTAGGAAGAAAAACGCGACTAAACTTGAGTCACTGAGCCTACAAATCTCCTCATGAAAAGACACTGGCGTAGATATCTGTAACCCTTTTAATTAGTCTCTGTCTGTCCGTCCCTGCTAGATACTGATGGATACTGGCGGATAATTTTCTTAACAAATTAAATACGATCGCTCTCGTTTTGTCTGTAAACCGGCCAACATTTCCAAATGAAAAATAAATATATATATTGAATAAATATTAGAAACACTTTTAAATTCCGATTTCAAGTTACTTATTGTAAAGCACAAAGAGGTCTGGTAAAGCACAGGGAAGCATTGTAAAGCACAGAGAGGTCTGGTAAAGCATAGGGAAGCATTGTAAAGCACAGAGAGGTGTGGTGAAGCATAGGGAAGCATTGTAAAGCACAGAGAGGTGTGGTGAAGCATAGGGAAGCATTGTAAAGCACAGAGAGGTCTGGTAAAGCACAGGGAAGCATTGTAAAGCACAGAGAGGTCTGGTAAATCATAGGGAAGCATTGTAAAGCACAGAGTGGTCTGGTAAAGCATAGGGAAGCATTGTAAAGCACAGAGAGGTCTGGTAAATCATAGGGAAGCATTGTAAAGCACAGAGAGGTCTGGTAAAGCATAGGGAAGCATTGTAAAGCACAAAAAGATCTGGTAAAGCATAGGGAAGCATTGTAAAGCACAGAGAGGTCTGGTAAAGCATAGGGAAGCATTGTAAAGCACAGAGAGGTCTGGTAAAGCACAGGGAAGCATTGTAAAGCACAGAGTGGTCTGGTAAAGTATAGGGGAAGCATTGTAAAGCACAGAGAGGTCTGGTAAAGCATAGGGAAGCATTGTAAAGCACAGAGAGGTCTGGTAAAGCATAGGGAAGCATTGTAAAGCACAGAGAGGTGTGGTGAAGCATAGGGAAGCATTGTAAAGCACAGAGAGGTATGGTAAAGCATAGGGAAGCATTGTAAAGCACAGAGAGGTGTGGTAAAGCATAGGGAAGCATTGTAAAGCACAGAGAGGTGTTGTAAAGCATAGGGAAGCATTGTAAAGCACAAAAAGATCTGGTAAAGCATAGGGAAGCATTGTAAAGCACAGAGAGGTGTGGTAAAGCATAGGGAAGCATTGTAAAGCACAGAGAGGTCTGGTAAAGCATAGGGAAGCATTGTAAAGCACAGAGAGGTCTGGTAAAGCATAGGGAAGCATTGTAAAGCACAGAGAGGTCTGGTAAAGCATAGGGAAGCATTGTAAAGCACAGAGAGGTCTGGTAAAGCATACGGAAGCATTGTAAAGCACAGAGAGGTCTGGTAAAGCATAGGGAAGCATTGTAAAGCACAGAGAGGTCTGGTAAAGCATAGGGAAGCATTGTAAAGCACAGAGGTCTGGTAAAGCACAGAGTGGTCTGGTAAAGCATAGGGAAGCATTGTAAAGCACAGAGAGGTGTGGTAAAGCATAGGGAAGCATTGTAAAGCACAGACAGGTCTGGTAAAGCATAGGGAAGCATTGTAAAGCACAGAGAGGTCTGGTAAAGCATAGGGAAGCATTGTAAAGCACAGAGAGGTGTGGTAAAGCATACGGAAGCATTGTAAAGCACAGAGAGGTGTGGTAAAGCATAGGGGAAGCATTGTAAAGCACAGAGAGGTCTGGTAAAGCATAGGGAAGCATTGTAAAGCACAGAGAGGTCTGGTAAAGCATAGGGAAGCATTGTAAAGCACAGAGAGGTGTGGTGAAGCATAGGGAAGCATTGTAAAGCACAGAGAGGTATGGTAAAGCATAGGGAAGCATTGTAAAGCACAGAGAGGTGTGGTAAAGCATAGGGAAGCATTGTAAAGCACAGAGAGGTGTTGTAAAGCATAGGGAAGCATTGTAAAGCACAAAAAGATCTGGTAAAGCATAGGGAAGCATTGTAAAGCACAGAGAGGTGTGGTAAAGCATAGGGAAGCATTGTAAAGCACAGAGAGGTCTGGTAAAGCATATGGAAGCATTGTAAAGCACAGAGAGGTCTGGTAAAGCATAGGGAAGCATTGTAAAGCACAGAGAGGTCTGGTAAAGCATAGGGAAGCATTGTAAAGCACAGAGAGGTCTGGTAAAGCATACGGAAGCATTGTAAAGCACAGAGAGGTCTGGTAAAGCATAGGGAAGCATTGTAAAGCACAGAGAGGTCTGGTAAAGCATAGGGAAGCATTGTAAAGCACAGAGGTCTGGTAAAGCACAGAGTGGTCTGGTAAAGCATAGGGAAGCATTGTAAAGCACAGAGAGGTGTGGTAAAGCATAGGGAAGCATTGTAAAGCACAGCGAGGTCTGGTAAAGCATAGGGAAGCATTGTAAAGCACAGAGAGGTCTGGTAAAGCATAGGGAAGCATTGTAAAGCACAGAGAGGTGTGGTAAAGCATACGGAAGCATTGTAAAGCACAGAGAGGTGTGGTAAAGCATAGGGAAGCATTGTAAAGCACAGAGAGGTGTGGTAAAGCATAGGGAAGCATTGTAAAGCACAGAGAGGTCTGGTAAAGCATAGGGAAGCATTGTAAAACACAGAGAGGTCTGGTAAAGCATATTGATAAACATGGAAAAACATGGTAATGGGATAACAATGGGATAAGCAACTGGAAGAATACAGGGTTAAAACTTTATAATGAAGGCGATGTGCGTTGCTTTTAAAACCCTGGCTGTCCTTAGAAAATGTCTTCATTCAAAACGGATGTGTGTCTGTGTTTCCTCACTCAGGTCTTACATTCCACTGGTTCGAGCTGAGGCAAGACTGTGTAGTTTTTGGAACGGGACCTCTCTGACTCGACGGTGCCAGGGAGCAAGGTGTAAAACATCAGCTACTGCACACGGACAAGCCTGTTCCTCCTCCTTGTTGTGTTTGAAACAATGATTTCGATGTCAGACTAGCACCCTGCTGGATCACGATTCTCCCTGGATAGAGAGCTGTTTGCTGGTTTAGAATCCTCTGTGTACACAGACACACACACAGACACACACACACACACACACACAGACACACACACACACACACACAGACAGACACACACACACACACACACACACTTCTTCCGTTCTAGGTACTTGACTTAATGTATCCTATCTCATATTGTATTCTAGTACTGTTATTATTTGCACTTACTGTAAACTACACTTTATTTAAATATGAAGCTTGCATTGTAACCCTGTGCTGCCCTGTAACACCTGTATAGTCACCTTGGATAAAGGGGTCTGCCGAATAATGATAATAATAATGATGATGGTGCTGATCATGAATGTGCCTTTATGACAGTAAGCGCCCATTCTCCCCAGTCTCTTAATAGCGTATTCATCTATTCATTACTAAATCCTTTTCCTTCCTTTTTGTGGGTCTTTGTTTACATGTGAGCTCTGGTGTATTGAAGTATATTGCTCTTTTTGTGTTGGTGATTGCGTGTGTTTTCAAAAATTAAAAGCAATTGATCACAAAGTAAAAGTGAGCGCCTACACCATCTAGTGCACAGCTAGGGTATTGCAGGCAATGCAAAAGGAGTCTCGAACCAAAGTGACAGATAGCACGGACTCTCTTAAATCTAATAAGGGACTGATCTAGCGGGGGTTAGATCTACAAGAAGTAACTAGAACAGAAGAGCAGCTACTAAAAAAATAAATAAACATAATAATAAAAAAAAACACACAGTATTTGAATTGCAAATACAACCACTACTGTAAGGGGACTTTAATAAACGATATAATTAAACTTGGAACTTCTTTTTTGCAAACAGCAGAATAACGAGAGGCAGGCAGGCAGGCAGACGGACACGCAGGCAGACAGACGGACACGCAGACAGGCAGACAGACGGACACGCAGGCAGGCAGACAGACGGACAAGCAGGCAGACAGACGGACACGCAGGCAGACAGACGGACACGCAGGCAGACAGACAGACGGACACGCAGGCAGACAGATGGACACACAGGCAGACAGACAGACGGACAAGCAGGCAGACAGACGGACACGCAGGCAGACAGACAGACGGACAAGCAGGCAGACAGACGGACGGACACGCAGGCAGACAGATGGACACGCAGGCAGACAGACGGACACGCAGGCAGACAGACAGACGGACACGCAGGCAGACAGACGGACACGCAGGCAGGCAGACAGACGGACACGCAGACAGATGGACACGCAGGCAGACAGACAGACACGCAGGCAGACAGACGGACACGCAGGCAGACAGATGGACACGCAGGCAGACAGACAGACGGACACGCAGGCAGACAGCTAATCAAGTGTTTACAATCCATCTCGTTCCATCTTATTGGCACAAGCCCCCTTCATCTTCTGTTGAAGGTGATTATTTTGTTGTTTTGCTTGCATTTCAAAGACAGCGCTGTAGCATTACTAGTTAATACAGCTGAGTTTCGGGCCAGTTAAATGGGCTTACTAAAACGGGTGTGAAGATACACGGATGTCAGGATATGCAGCTGGAGATACATGTGACAGTCCTTCTGGGTTACTTAACAAGATCAAACAATCTTTTTTTTTCTTCAAAGGGCTAAAATGTATATCAACTATTATGCAAGAAGCTGTTCTAGTTTAGTGTTCAGTAATAATTCTTTATACATGGAAAACAGTGACATCTGGTGGGCAAACAGGTGTACTGCAGACGGGTGCGCAGTTTGTCCGCAACACAGATTTACTGGTGTTTATAATACTGGACTTAACTTTTGTGGGAAAAAAAACAAAAAAACCCCACAAAAGATAGTTGAGGCTGAAAATGGTAAGGCGTTTTTAAGTTCATTGTAACAATGACAAATGGGTTGACTTTTTTTTTTAAACAAGCTTACAAAAAGCTTTTATTAAAATTAAAAAAATTAAAATAAAAAGCTGTATACATGTCACAGTTCTGCGGGTAATATGCAGAACTGGAGGGAGCACCCCGTTATGGAAATGCATTATATTAATGTGTGGTTGTATTAGTATTTTTGTTCAATAAAAACGATTTTTCAAACCTATTGTCTGTCTAATAGTATTGATAGAAATGCAGTGTCAAAGATATATGTTATATATGGTGTTATATTGGGATGTGTGCATGGTGCTGTACGATACAAGTTGAGGGATCACAGTGGTTACCCAAACAGGAACGAAATGAATTAGTTAATTATACAAAAAGAATTTCCACCTGTCGCTCTTTGTTTTTAATTAAAAAAAAAAAAACTTGAAGCAGCCAATGATAGCTCTAGCAGGGATAAGGGATTTGCAGTTCAATTGGAAGACTCCGGTCTTCAGTGAAAAGAATGGGGACTGTTACTTAATTATGGCCAGCGATAATTAGCGTACCAACCAGACAGACACGTTAACGTTTTCTGACACTACCAATATGGCGCCCGTGTGGTCTATGTTGCCTTTACCAGTATGGCGTCTCACTAAATCGCGAGTTGTGTTTGCAGTTCTCGCGATAGTTCAGGGTATTCCCCGTTGCTAGAGGGGAGGTTGAAATCCTGTTCGATAGTTGAAATATAAACAACACTTTTTTTTTTTTTAAAGGATTTTTTAAACTTGGAAAAACGTGCAGTTCGAGGTAAGCCGGTATTCCATTTATTTTCTAAGCGGTTCTCGTTATTAATTGAGCTTGCTGTAGTTGATAACGGATTGTTTTAAATATCGAGGCCTAGTCATCATAGCTCTGTGTTATTCATTATTTTTCTGTTGTGCCCTGTGTGTGTGGGACTTGTGAACATTTCATTTTCACAGCTATTAGCCGCATGTTTATTACCTAACTGTACGCTATTTAATTTAAAAACCGCGAAAGAAACACAGCCTGACTGTAGAAATAATGGTGTTTGAGGTTAATTCAAATACATGGACGCAGTGCAGAGTATAGCTGTATAATTTTTCTGACAGAGAGTGCATCTCGGCTCGGTCATTCATGCTTTCCAGTCATTGTCTCGATTTGTGACACTTTTACGTCGCTTTGATGCGAATTTCAGTAAGCAGAACTTAAATTGTATAATTTATAATATTACGACAATGCACTAAGTCAGTATTATAGAGAGTAACGGTAGCTATGTTTTTCAGAACCAAGGATAGCAAGGGCACACGTTTTAAAACGACGTTAAGCACGGATTATTGTAAGTAGACATGTAGTCTCGGCTTTACGTCATCCGAAGTAGACTCCTATTGCACAGCAGTGTCACCCATTCCAGGTTTTACTACGCGCTTGATTAGCCACATAGGTAACACGCACATGTGCGTCTCCTAGTATAACCCGGAATATGGATCAAACTGCTGTGGAATGGGTGTCTGATTTATTTTCAGACCTGAATTGTCTTTCCATAACGTGACTGGTTCGTAATACCAGTGGCATCCCTGACACGTATTATATAATATACAATCTGCGCATTATTATTTGTTTATTTAGCAGACGCCTTTATCCAAGTCAACCTGCAGAGACTAGGGTGTGTGAACTATGCATCAGCTGCAGAGTCACTTACAACTACGTCTCACCCGAAAGACGGAGCACAAGGAGGTTAAGTGACTTGCTCAGGGTTACACAATGAGTCAGTGGCTGAGGTGGGATTTGAACCGGGGACCTCCTGGTTACAAGCCCTTTGCTTTAAACACTGGACCACACAGCCTCCTGCTCAGCTTTTTGCACCATTTGATAATTTACAAATTTTGTATACTCTGTAGCCACTTTGACAGTAAATTGTAGGTTGTATATAAAGGCGCTAACAATTCCCTGCTTTCAATATTTTTTTTTAATGTGTAAGACAGATAGAAAAATAAAGAGGGAACAATAATCAACCCTCTGTTTATATATATATATATATATATATATATATATATATATATATATATATATACACGATGTTTATATGGTGGTTTTAAAGTATAGGGAGTTGATTTCACAAAAGGTTGTAGATCTAAATCTGCAAAATGTTTATATTTATTTATTTATTGTTTATTATTTTCTCCCAATTTAGAATATCCAATTATTATTATTAAACTCGGCTCACTGCTACTACCCCTGTGCTGTCCTCTAAAGCGTGTGCCGTCAGCCGACCGCTTCTTTTCACACTGCAGACTCCCCGTGCAGCCACCTCAGAGCTACAGCGTCGGAGGACAACGCAGCTCTGAGCAGCTTACAGGCAAGCCCGCAGGCGCCCGGCCAGACCACAGGGGTCGCTGGTGCACGGTGAGCCGAGGACACCCTGGCCGACCTAACCCTCCCTCCCCGGGTGGCACTTGGCCAATTGTGCGCCGCCCCCTGGGAGCTCCCGTCCACGGTCGGCTGTGGAATAGCCTGGACTCGAACCGGCAACGTCCAGGCTATAGAGCGCATTCAGCACTCCACGCAGAGCGCCTTTATTGGATGCGCCACTCGGGAGCCCTAATTATTTTTTTTAAACACCTGTTCTTGTTTTTTTTTTTTTTTTTTCACTCCCGGTTCAGGAGGAGGAGGACGGAGTTGTGAGAGATGTCGGACAGCGAGGACAGCGATTTCTCTGACAATCAGAGTGAACGCAGCAGTGAAGCCGAAGAGGTTGAGGACAATGAGGTGAGGCGCAAAATATCCTGTCTTTCGGATGAGACGTAAAACAAACAAGGTCCTGTTGTAAGCAACTCTGCAGCAGAGTTCACCCCCTAGTCTCTGTAAGGGGATAAAAACATCTGCTAAATGACTTAATAATAATAATAATAATAATAATAATAATAATAATAATAATAATAATATGCATGCAGCAGACTAGGCTATTCTGCATTTCAATCTCTGCTGCTCAAGACGCAACTGAAATTAGTTTGTTTTTCCCAAGATCGCCCACCAGAGGGTTTGTGTAATCCACATTGCAGAACGAACAGCATCCTTATTAGGCATTATTCAGAACGAATTCAGCCCAGGAAAGAAGGGCAGGCACAGTTTATTTCAGGTCTGGGTTGCAATACAACTCAGATCACTGTGAATCCCAATGACAGAGCAATACGTCACTTGTTGTCTATTTCTTCATTACAGTAAACTCAAATCAAGCAGTCCTATCTGCCCAAGGATGGAAATAAGACTCCCATTACAAGGAGTTTAATAAGACACACCAGAGCTTGTTACCTATACACACTGTGGCTAATCAAGCTCTTATTAAAACCTGGAATGGGTGAAACTGCCATGCAATAGGAGTCTCATTTCCATCCCTGTTGCGGTGTGTGTGTTTCAGGAGGAGGGGGGGAGAGGCAGCGTGGCCGGCAGCGAGAAAGGGGAGGAGGTAGAGGAGGAAGAATACGATGAAGAGGAGGAAGAAGAGGAGGAGGAGGAGGAGGAAGAGGAAGATGATGAACGGCCGAGGAAGAAACCCAGACATGGGGGCTTCATCCTGGATGAGGCTGGTAAGAGATAAGCCCACTCACTCCCTTTATAGAAGTGCACCATAGTAACAGCATAGCAAGGCGTAATAAAGCACTGTGACAGCATGGTAAGGCATAGGAAAGCACAGAGAGGTCTGGTAAAGCATAGGGAAGCACTGTAAAGCACAGAGAGGTCTGGTAAAGCATAGGGAAGCACTGTAAAGCACAGAGAGGTCTGGTAAAGCATAGGGAAGCATTGTAAAGCACAGAGAGGTCTGGTAAAGCATAGGGAAGCACTGTAAAGCACAGAGAGGTCTGGTAAAGCATAGGGAAGCATTGTAAAGCACAGAGAGGTGTGGTAAAGCATAGGGAAGCATTGTAAAGCACAGAGAGGTCTGGTAAAGCATAGGGAAGCATTGTAAAGCACATAAAGGTCTGGTAAAGCATAGGGAAGCATTGTAAAGCACAGAGAGGTCTGGTAAAGCACAGGGAAGCATTGTAAAGCACATAAAGGTCTGGTAAAGCATAGGGAAGCATTGTAAAGCACAGAGAGGTCTGGGGAAGCATAGGCTCAAACCGTGTAAAATTAGCGAGACCCATATAAACAAACTATATTTAAAATTGTGCTGTTGTTTCCTTTGCACTGGGTACACGGCACAATACATCTGACTGTAATTGATTTCTTATGTGTGATGTATTATCTGCTGGAATACTAATCTGATATTAAGGTGCTTTCTGTACTCTTGTGGTTTGTTCTCAGATGTCGATGATGAGTATGAAGATGAAGATCAGTGGGAGGACGGAGCAGAAGATATCTTGGAAAAAGGTAAGTGCATTCCGTCTGTGTTTTTAAATCTCGTTGATTATTGAAAGACGCTGATCATAAAGCCATGTACCGATCCGTATTACAAAGTGTCTTCAGAACCACACCAATCCATTCTCTCTAACTCTTGCATCTCTAGAGTGGTACACACAAAGACCCTCATGCATCTACAGCTGTGGCCAAAAGTTTAGCATCACCCAGAATTTAAGGATTGAAACATAATTAAAAAATAATAATAATAATAAAATACTATATGAAGATAATTTAGATCTTTTATTTAACATTGAGAAACTGAAAAATGGTATTGCAACAGTCTACCATACAGTATTTCATGTTAGATTTTGTCACTTTTTTAATTCGTTGTTTTTCTGTTTAAGTAGATGGGGGTGGGGGTGGGGGTGGGGAGAAACTACAAAGCGGTATGCAATTCAATATGTTAACGTACCCTTACTGTGCAGGTTTCATTTGTCTTTATGAAGCAAAATTAGTTCTTTCTATAGGGTGATGCAAAACCTTTGGCCAGAGCTGTAGGCGCAGTTTTGAATTGCTGTTCTGGAACAACGCTGGGAGAGATGAATGTTTTTAAAAACTGTCACTGTCTCTTGTCCACGCTTGATTAAAATTGGCCAACAGATTATTCTTGTTTAATTATCAGAAAATGAAGGTGTTGTCCGCCACTTGAATGTGTATAAAATGTGTGTTAAATGGGATTGCTTGCGTGACTATGAAACAATCTGTCTGAAAATGTTCAATAACTTTTACGCTTCTTTCAACGCCTTCCTCTTGACTATTTGAATTTTTTTTTTTCTTAAAACTTTCTCTGCTCTTAACGTAATGCTTTGTATTCAATTGATCTGAACTGATCGTCATGCTGTTTTGAATCATTAATGTGGCAGTCCTCGCGGGCAGTTTCGTTACACGCTGTCAGACGCTGGGTTACTCCACACACACAAGCAGGACTCTGTATTAACGAGCTCAGCCTTATTTCGGTGACTCCGTCAGATCAATTGAAGCAGACCCTGTCTGTAGCTTATTTCAAGTGTGTACCAGTAATCGGGCCGCTGGCAGCCATAGTTCTCTTTAGTAGCCAGACTTGCACTGTCATTTTTGCTGTGGTGTTAATTCTCTTATTTTTTTTTTTTTAAATGCATGCCTCCTTCAGTTAACGGTAAATCAATTTCCAAATCTTTTTCCTCTTTGTTTTTTGTTTGTTCTGTATATATGAATATTTTATGTGTGTGTGTGTGTGTGTGTGTGTGTGTCTAATATATGCACACACCATTGTATTGGTTTGTTATTGAAAAGGGGAGCACAGTCAGCAAATGCAAGAACAGGTTTGTTGAGAAATACACTTTATTTTATTTTAAAATGACAAAGCAGTTGTTTTCCTCTTCCAAAACTTATTGTACAGCTTGATCATACAAGCGCAAACTTTTCAACCTCTAGGGCATATTCTCTGCCCGTACCATGACTGCGACATGTACTTGAAATGTAGCTATATTGTATCGCAGTGTTGGCTATGTCTTGCTATTACACTCCCATTTTTAATAATATTAATAAAAAAGAGATGCAGAAATCATAATCTTTGAAGAGTGGACTTGTACATTTGCCTTAACATGCACCCTTTTATAAATATGAACTTCATATTTATAATTTATTTTACATTGGTTTATATATATATATATATATATATATATATATATATATATATATATATATATATATTATACTTTATATGTATTTTCATTCCTTGCTTTATGTATCATTTCGTGCCTTGATACATTTTTATAATTTCATTTTTTTGTTAATGTTCTTTTTTTGTATTTTCCCTCCCTGATTTTGTTTTGTTTTGTTTTCCTCCTTTCGTGTTTCTTGCCTGTCTCCTCTCCCCGTTATGTTTGATTGTGGTGATATTGTTTGGCTCACAATGTGCCTGCCGCCCATGTCCACCCCTCCACTCCACTCCACTCCACCACTCCACTCCACTCAGCAGAGCAAGCAGAAGGTGAGTGCCTCCCTCTCTTATCTCTTTCCCTGCATGCCAACGGGACCCCTTGCATGCCTCTCTGTGCGCATACAGGGAAGTTAATAAGCCACGCAGATGTGATGTTACACGTACAGTATGTGGTTCTGCACGATCCTGCAGTAGTTATGCTGTGGTAAACATGCGCATGTAGAAAATATTCTTCTGTTAGAGCTGCGCGAAAGATTATTCCGATCAACCTCTCCACAGAAATTTGGTGCTGACCATTGGGTGCGGGTCATTGGTGTTGATTGGGTTAATGTACCATTCCAAGTGAAGAAACAGCTGCTTCTTAAACTTGAACTGAGGAGAACAGCGATCCACACAAACCCAAGCCGCTGTTTCTTCACTCTGAATGGTGAATCAGCCCGATCGACACCAGCGACCCTCGCCTGTGGAGAGCTTGATGTGAATAATTGATTTCTGTAGCTCTATTTTGTTTATGAAGATCTTGCATTGATTTTAGTAATCAATATTATAAATTAATTTTGTAGAACATTTACATGGAGCATCATATATGCTGGGCTTTAGGGACAGTTTGTGTTTGGGGTTACAGTTGGGTTGTATAGCAGTTGGATCCAGTCCTGATTTTACTATGCGCTTTTAATATCCGCTTACTTCTTATCACAGCGGGAAATTCCTCAATTTAGTCTGTGTGTATAAAACGCATTTCTGATAAGATGTGTATATTCTTTATGAATCGCATTAGGTAGACCCATCTAGGTACAGACTCCTATGAGTACAAGGGAGTGGATTTTAGTTTTTCCTTTTGATTTATAGAAGGGAAAGGGAGCTATTGAAAACTGTGTTGCCTTGCTAGTGTACAGCTGTAGCCAGAAGTTTTGCATCATCCCCCTAAAGAATGAACTAATTTTGCTTCATAAAGTCGAATGAAACCTGCTGAATAATGTTTAAGTTAACATCTTGAATTCCACACCGCTTTGGAGTTTTCCATAACAAGAACCATTTTGCAATATCATTTGGTAGTTTCTTTGATTACATGATAAATAAAAGATCAAAATGATGTTAATAAAGTAATTTATTTTTTATTTATTTGTATTTTTTTTTTTTTTTTTTTTTTTTTTTTTTTTTAAATGGTCTCAATCCTAACATTCTAGGTGATGCAAAACTTTTAGCCATAGCTGTAGTGTTGTCTCTGTTTCTCTGAGCTCATCGCTGGCTCTCTAACTTGCGCTCTTGTCTGTAGTTTCCAACATCGATCATGTCGTGCTTAATGAAGATTGCTCTGGTGCTCGCAGACTGCAGAATCTCTGGAGGTTGGTTTGGTTCTCTAATATAGACTAAGCGTTCGATGACTGCATGTTATCAAGTCCAAAGTAGATTTTTGTCTTGAGCATCCTGCTGTGTCGGGGTCTGTTTTTCAAAAGTGCAGGACAATATAAACTCTCAACTTGATTAGCTGTAGCCACCCAACACTTGGAAACCATAAGTCATTTAAATCCTAAAAAAAATTATAATAATAAATAGATTAGAAGCCGTTCTTTATAAATTAATTCATGATTTCTTGTCTCTCTTTTGTTTTCTACAGAGATCAGAGGGAAGAGGAGCTGGGAGAATATTATATGAAAAAATATGCCAAGTCCTCTGGAGGCGAGCAGTAAGTGAAAAACATTTAACAAAGAAAACGGTTTTAAATAGTTCAAATGTGTGCTTGTACGTCATTGGAAGTTTAGCACAGTAAGTGTGTATGCAGGGGTATGTCTGTATATTCTGACTCGCACACACACACACATGTGCTATGGAGCTTCAGTTGCTTGACCTTAATTTGTGTAAAATAGGAAATGTCTGCTGCAAGTTAATTTTGCAGATGGTCCCACTATTTACACAACACATGCTTATATAATGTTTCCATTTACTGTATAGAAACTTCAGGTGCTTTTGCGTCTTTGTAATAAGTGCAGAATTAATGACACTATTTCTTGCTCGCAAACTCTTAAAGGTTTTGCTGTACATGGCTAGTCAGTGTGATCGGTTAAATGCACTTGGTGAACAAAGTCTGCAACATTAGTTTACTTTTATATTTTTCATTACAGTAAGGAATTTAATTGCAGACTTAAGTTGGTTGAAACTAGAAGTAAATTGCCAGAAATGGAGTAGCTAAGGCTGTTTTTAATAATGTGTTTTATATGTGAATATATATGTAGATAGATATGATAGATTTGTTTTAAAAAAATGATTCTCTTCTAGTTTCTATGGGGGATCGGAGGAGCTTTCTGATGACATCACTCAACAGCAGTTGCTACCCGGTGTGAAGTGAGTGATGCATTATTTAGCAGATGCCTTTATCCAAGGCGACTTACAGAGACTAGGATGTGTGAACTATGCATCAGCTGCTGAGTCACTTACAACTACGTCTCACCCGAAAGACGGAGCACAAGGAGGTTAAGTGACTTGCTCAGGGTCACACAATGAGTCAGTGGCTGAGCTGGGATTTGAACCGGGGACCTCCTGGTTACAAGCCCTTTTCTTTAACCACTGGACCACATGGCCTCCTATAGCATTAGTCTTTTCCAGCAAGGCGAGGAAGGGACTGAAACCAGTCTGGTAATGTGGAACGTTTTTCACAAACTTTATTCAGGTTTTTTTTTCTATCTTAAACCAATAAATCTCACAATTCCTGAATATTTTATTTTTTGCCACATTCGTAAATGTCTTAAACGGTAAAGTTTAGTTTACTGCATTTGTTTTATTGTTCTCCTTAATAAAAAAAACATTTTTTCTTTCAATGTAATTTATGAAACCGTGCAAAATGCGATACCTTCCAGAACTCCAGTTTCAGGCATGCTGTATCGGGGGGGGGGGACTGTTTGATTGGTAAGAGGCTTCATTTGAAATCCAACCCATCTTTCTTTTTTTTTTTTAAAGAGATCCCAATTTGTGGACCGTAAAATGCAGGGTATGTTGATTTTAAATTTGTTTTGTTAATGACTGTGGGGACGTGGCTTATAATATAAATGGGAATACATTCAAGCAGTCTTACTTCAGGTGGGTGATAACAATAATAATAATTGTGTTAAAACAGCATGGGGTGGTTCTTTACTGGCGGGGAATTTCAATATTTGATCAGTACGTTGCTCCCACAGTTTTTTAATCTGTGTGTGTGCTTGTTTTATGTCTTTTTTTTTTTTTTTACAGATCGGGGAGGAGAGAGCCACAGTAATCGCCCTGATGAGGAAATTCATCGCCTACCAGTTTACAGACACGGTACTTAAAAAAAAAAAAAAAAAAAAAAAAAAAAAAAATCTTCTTTTGCTGCTCAGACCTTTGGTGGGGGGTGGATATCGTGGGGCTGGAAATAAGACTCCCGTTGCATAGCAGTTTGCTCCATTCCCGGTTTTTACTATCAGTTTAATAAAGGTCCACCTCAGATTGTTTCCTATGCAGACTAATCAAGCTCGTAGTAAAACCTGGCTGAATGGGCTATGCAATGGGAGTTTTATTTTGGTCCCTGTTATGAACTCATACATTATGTAGTAGTTCTACTTATGTGTCATTGTAGATTTAACTTGTGGTAATCTTGTTACATCTTAATTCATATTGTATTTTAGTAGTGCTGTTACACTTACTGTAAACAACACTTTATTTAAATATTAAGCTTGCAATTGTAACCTGTTACTGCCCTGTAACACCTGTAAAGTTGCCTTGGATAAAGGCGTCTGCCAAATAAATTCAAAATAATTGTCACGCCAGCACTGTCCTGTGAGTTTAATCTGCACAGCGTAAAACGCGACCAGATTTGCACTGTAATCTCTCCCTCCCTCTGCCTGGTTCCCAGCCCTTGCAGATCAAGTCGGTTGTGGCCCCCGAGCACGTGAAAGGCTACATCTATGTTGAGTCGTACAAGCAGACCCACGTCAAGGCTGCCATCGAGGGGGTGGGGAACCTGCGCATGGGCTTTTGGAACCAGCAGATGGTCCCCATCAAAGAGATGACGGACGTCCTGAAGGTGGTCAAAGAGGTGACCAACCTCAAGCCCAAGTCCTGGGTCCGGCTCAAGAGGGGCCTGTACAAAGACGACATTGCTCAGGTGAGCTCACCTGCTCGGGCCAGCGGTGGCTTGAAGTTCAATCAATCAATCAATCGATCAGTCAGTCTATTTCTGTAGCTCTTCAAGGCACTTTACATGGATAAAAAAAATATTAAAAGTAGTAATAGAAAAATGAACAACAAAATTAAAACAGTGAGAGCGAGCTATAGAGAGAGTCATATTTATAGAAAGTATGATTTAGACATCATTTTAGGGAATAAAAGATTGGAAGTTTAATTGGTACACTTAGGTTAATGCCTGTACTTGGCCTTGTGTATTTTTAGCAACAGTTCAACGCTTAGAACATGATACAGATGGCTTTCCCTGATTTTTGATTTTTCTAAATGCCTCGTTCTGTATTTGCTTCGTTAGGTTGACTACGTTGAACCAAGTCAGAATACAATATCTCTGAAAATGATTCCCAGAATCGACTACGACCGAATCAAAGCTCGCATGAGCCTGGTAAGTGCAAGTCCTTTGTCCAAAATGCGTTATTTGTTTTTCTTGCAGTTGCTTCTGTGTACATTATCCTTGTTTAAATGTTTTACAGAAAGACTGGTTCGCCAAGAGAAAGAAGTTCAAGAGACCCCCACAAAGACTGTTTAATGATGAAAAGATCAGGTACTGAATAATGGTTAGAGAATGCAAGCATGCTTTAATATGTCCTTCACTTAAAAGGGTTGTTTAGTTTGTATCGTTCAAATGTTATCTTTTTATAAGCTGATTTTGAAAATCTTTACCTTGTAGCTGTAAAATGTGATTCAGTATTTGGGAGGAGAAAAAAAGTCCTTTTGGACAACCGCAACTAAGCGAAAACGGGTGCGTTTCAAATTAAAATGACTTATTTTTATTTATTTTTTTGCACACTGTAGCTTTACACAAAGTTAAGGTCTTTTTTTCAAAATGTGTGTCTTTTCAAGCTTTACGATTTATTTATTTTTTTAAATCAAGTCTTATTTAAAATAACCTGCAATAAAATAATATATCACAGAAAACCACTTGATGGTACTGATTCTTTAAAATGAAAAATCCTTGGACAAGCCTTTTGTCTAGAAGTCTCTCTCAATGTCTTCAATGTGTGTTTCAGGTCCCTGGGCGGTGATGTCACCACTGACGGAGACTTCTTAATATTTGAAGGAAATCGCTACAGCCGAAAGGGCTTCCTATTCAAGAGCTTTGCCATGTCAGCTGTCGTAAGTCAGTCCGATTGGCCTCTCTCTAACTACGTAGCTTGCTAGCATATTACCTAACATGTTTATTAAATTATTTTTAAATAAGACCCCCCTGCTAAGATCTCTTGATCCGCCCCTCCTGCTCTGCGCTGGACTCGCCTGACCTCAGCACCATGTTCCTGGATCTTCAGCTAATGCACCATCCTTGCACTGCTAATGTGTCTTTATAGATATAACCTAGTTCATATTATACTTGGGTTGTATTTTCACTTTATTTAAACTACACTGTGTTTTAAATATGAAGCTTGCATTGTAACCCTGTGCTGCCCTGTGACACCTGCAAGTCGCCTCGGATAAAGGCGTCTGCCAAGTAATTAATAATAATGTTGTGCCGACGGTCTCGCAGTCCAGTATGTTTGTTTTGAAGTTTTTGAAACGCGCCGTGTTTTTGTCGGTGTAGATCACAGAAGGAGTGAAACCTACTCTGTCAGAACTGGAGAAGTTTGAAGACCAGCCAGAGGGCATTGACCTTGAAGTGGTGACAGAAATGACAGGTAACTTAAACCAAAAAAATTTAAACTGATCAAACTTTCGAAGGTGTACAGCTATGTGAAGTCAGATTAATTTGACATCGAAACAAAATTCAATTATCTATATAGCTATATGCACTATTACCATAACACTTTAAATTGCTATACAACAGTATCTGAATAAGGGTAATTACTAATATCACATTCTTTGTGGTCTGGTAGGCTCAAACTGCAGTTCATTTTATTTAAATGTTATGTTTTCAATACAGATTGCTGTAGCGCCTTCATTTTAATTTCTTCTGTTTTTTAATTGATGATTTTTCAGGTAAAGAGCGAGAGCACAACCTGCAGGCTGGAGACAACGTGGAGGTGTGCGAGGGCGAGCTCATCCACCTGCAGGGCAAGATCCTGAGTGTGGACGGGAACAAGATCACCATCATGCCCAAGCACGAGGACCTTAAGGTACCTGCTCCAGCGCCTCCCGGAGTAGCGGTCTTTAGGAGGCTTGGTGATCCAGTGGTTAAAGAAAGGGGCTTGATACCAGGAGGCTCAGCCACTGACTCCCTGCATGTGTGTGACCCTGAGCAAGTCACTGAACCTCCTTGTGCTCCGTCCTTCCGATGAGACGTCAAACAAACGAGCTCCTATTGGAAGTGACTCTGCAGCAGCAGCAGCAGTTGATGCATACCTCCCTTTAATTCGACCATATGAAGCAAAATGTGTTCATTATTATATAGAGGGTGATGCAAAATTGGACATAGCTGTATATGCCATAAAGTAGACCTCAATATTGTATCGCAGACTTGGTGTGACCTGGTGCTCCTCTCTCCCTAACTCCCCCTCCCTCTCTCTGCAGGACCCCCTGGAGTTCCCAGCTCAGGAGCTGCGAAAGTACTTCAAGATGGGGGACCACGTGAAGGTGATCGCGGGGCGCTACGAGGGAGACACAGGGCTCATCGTCAGGGTGGAGGAGAACTTTGTCATCCTCTTCTCTGACCTCACCATGCACGAGGTGAGACACTGAGGGACTGCTGCTGTCCCTGTGTATATCTGTTCATCTATATGTCTGTCTGTTTATCTAGATCTATATCTATCATGAAGAAGAAAAGCCATTGATGTTTCTATCTATCTGTCCATATCTATCACTATCTATATCTTCACCTGCCTGTCTGTTTTGCTGGTTTCTCTGTGCAGTTGAAGGTGCTTCCCCGGGACCTGCAGCTCTGCACTGATACGGCGTCGGGGGTGGACGCGGGGGGGCAGCACGAGTGGGGGGAGCTGGTCCAGCTGGACCCCCAGACTGTGGGGGTGATCGTGCGCCTGGAGAGGGAGACCTTCCAGGTACGAATCTTTCTGTTTCGTTTTGAACTTTAATTAACAAAATCAGCATTGCTGCATGAAACGATATTTCAATTATTAGGATTGAGCTCTCGACAGTCAGGTGAGGTGTTGATCGGGCTAATTAGCCATCTGAACATAAGAACACAAGAACATAAGAACGTTTACAAACGAGAGGAGGCCATTCAGCCCATCTTGCTCGTTTGGTTGTTAGTAGCTTATTGATCCCAGAATCTCATCAAGCAGCTTCTTGAAGGATCCCAGGGTGTCGGCTTCAACAACATTACCGGGGACTTGGTTCCAGACCCTCACAATTCTCTGTGTAAAAAAAGTGCCTCCTATTTTCTGTTCTGAATGCCCCTTTATCTAATCTCCATTTGTGACCCCTGGTCCTTGTTTCTTTTTTCAGGTCAAAGAAGTCCCCTGGGTTGACATTGTCTATACCTTTTAGGATTTTGAATGTTTGAATCAGATCGCCGCGTAGTCTTCTTTGTTCAAGACTGAATAGATTCAATTATTTTAGCCTGTCTGCATACGACATGCCTTTTAAACCCGGGATAATTCTGGTTGCTCTTCTTTGCACTCTTTCTAGAGCAGCAATATCCTTTTTGTAACGAGGTGACAAGAACTGAACACAATATTCTAGGTGAGGTCTTACTAATGCATTGTAGAGTTTTAACATTATTTCCCTTGATTTAAATTCAACACTTCTCACAATATATCCGAGCATCTTGTTAGCCTTTTTTATAGCTTCCCCACATTGTCTGGATGAAGACATTTTCTGAGTCAACATAAACTCCTAGGTCTTTTTCATAGTTCCCTCCTTCAATTTCACTATCTCCCATATGATATTTTATAATGCACATTTTTATTGCCCGCATGCAATACTTTACACTTTTCTCTATTAAATTTCATTTGCCATGTGTCTGCCCAATTCTGAATGCTGTCTAGATCATTTTGAATGACCTTTGCTGCTTCAACAGTGTTTGCCACTCCTCCTATTTTTGTGTTGTCTGCAAATTTAACGAGTTTGCTTACTATACCAGAATCTAAATCATTAATGTAGATTAGGAATAGCAGAGGACCTAATACTGATCCCTGTGGTACACCACTGGTTACCTCACTCCATTTTGAGGTTTCTCCTCTAATCAGTACTTTCTGTTTTCTACCTGTTAACCACTCCCTAATCCATGTGCATGCATTTCCTTGAATACCTACTGCGTTCAGTTTGAGAATTAATCTTTTATGCGGGACTTTGTCAGAAACTTTCTGGAAATCTAAATAAACCATGTCGTATGCTTTGCAGTTATCCACCATGTCGTATGCTTTGCAGTTATCCACCCTCCGTCTGGAGGGAAGACGAGGAATGAAACGGCTTTACATTTTGAAATTCTCTTGTTGCATTCACATTATAAGCAGTACAAATGTTACCTACTAAAACGTAATCCATCACGATGACAAAATGTTAAAAAAACAAGATCTGAGTAATCCAGTAATCTGTCCGCGCACAGCAAAACGAACACTGTAGTGAAATGACCCCAGTGGTCGATCGTCTTCGAAGTTTAATTTAAAAGCGTAGCTCGAACCTGGGACCAGGGCGGTTTTGAAAACCCCCACGCAGATCGCACTACTAATGGAAAGTCTTGTCTGTTTTTTTCAAACTGTTTTTGGTCCGTCCACAGGTGCTGAATATGCATGGCAAGGTGATCACAGTGAGGCACCAGGCGGTGACGAGGAGGAAGGATAACCGATTTGCCGTTGCTCTGGACTCGGAGCAGAACAACATTCACGTGAAGGACATTGTGAAGGTCATCGACGGGCCGCACTCGGTAAACAGACCGGCCTCGCTTCACTCGCCAGCGCGGGGTTAGAGACCAGAGCTGTCGTGAATGCAGTGCCTGACTTGCTGTGTGTTTGTTGCCCCAGGGCCGCGAGGGGGAGATCAGGCACTTGTTCCGCGGCTTTGCCTTCCTGCACTGCAAGAAGCTGGTGGAGAACGGAGGCATGTTCGTCTGCAAGACGCGCCACGTTGTGCTGGCCGGAGGCTCCAAGGTAAGCACCCCTGCCCTTTCTAAACCTGTGGTTTTCAACCTTTTCATTTCAAGTATCAGTGTTTCCACCAGGTGTACCAGCAACTGAAGAGCTGTTGTGAATCAGACACCCCTACCCCATTGCAACCGGTTATCTCACTGAAAACGTGACAGCATCTTCTAATTGTTTGAGAAGAGTTCACAACAATACCTCTCATCGCAATGTCTTATTTCTCTGATTTTCAGTGGTACACACAGAGTTGAAGGGAGTATTGTGGTTTGAGTAAAGAACTGCCGGTGGCAAGCCTGTCTCATACCAGTACTGGTACACGGGCCCCACAGGTTGAAAACCGCTGCTCTAGAGGACTGTGGCAATGTTTGTTTTTGCTTGTAATTTTGCTGATCGTGTTTCTGTGTGTTTTTGCAGCCCAGAGATGTAACGAATTTCACAGTGGGTGGGTTCGCCCCCATGAGCCCTCGAATCACCAGTCCGATGCACCCCAGTGGAGGAGGAGGAGGAGGTGGGTAGCCCCTGTGTCTGCTGGTTTTCATTCCAACTGAGTTCTCAATTGCTTAATTGAACTATTCGTTAGCTTAATTAGACCTTTTTATATATTGTTTTCAGCTTTTAATACAGTTGGAGATTTCAAGTTAACTGTACAATTTTATAAGTAACTTAAAATCTGCAACTTTTCAGGAGCTGAGAATTAAAAAGGTCTAATTATGCAGATTATTAGTTCAGTCAAGGGTTTGATCCTCTGAGACCTGAATTTTAGAGAGTTGAGAGAATTCCGGCACTCGGAACAGTATGAGCATTGTTTGGTGAAATGGCCGTGTCATGTTTGTACATTTTTGTTGTTCTAGTGCTCCTAAATGATTGTTTTTTAAAGGCGTGTTCCTGTTTGTTTGTTAGGCCAGCAGCAAAGAGGTGGGCAAGGAGGCGGAGGAGGAGGAGGAGGAGGAGGAATGGGGCGTGGCAGAGGAAGGAGAGACAACGATTTGATTGGACAGACAGTTAGAATTTCACAGGGACCATACAAAGGTAAGAGGACTTCCCAAAATCTCTGTGTGCTTGCATGACGTCTCGGAATGATGACATTTATTTGCGTTCTAACCAGATGTTAAACAATAATTTATTTTTCCCATTTAAGCATTGTCAACGTTATGCCTGTCAAATATAGAACTCGTGTACATTTAGGAGATTGAACACGTCCCTATTTTTTTTTTTTTTTTTTGGCCAGGCTACATCGGGGTGGTGAAAGATGCCACAGAGTCGACCGCCCGCGTGGAGCTGCACTCCACCTGCCAGACCATCTCTGTGGACCGACAGCGGCTCACCACGGTGTAAGTAGCGAACTCACAACCTGTGTGCGTGATACCGTTGCTGGCTACTGAAATCCATCGCATCTACAGCCTTTCTAAACCTCTACCGTCCGCTTATGTCTGATTGTGTCTCCACAGGGGGGCAAAGAGACATGGAGGAATGACCTCAACGCACGGGCGGACCCCCATGTACGGCTCCCAGACCCCCATGTACGGGACAGGGTCCCGAACCCCCATGTATGGCTCTCAGACGCCCCTGCACGATGGTAAGGGGACAAGGAGGGACGGAGGGGATGTTAAAGGGTTGCCTAAAAACAGTCCCAGAAAATAGGTTTGAAGGATTTAAGACTGTTAATTTAGGTAAGGCAGCCCGAGATTAGAGCATGTCAGGGTCTGTGAAACCAGCTGAATGTATCGCACGAGACTCCAGTGGAAGGGTGCAATGTGCTGGCTTTGCCTTGTCCTGGCTGTTTGTCGACCTGTTTTGGGCGTTTTCTTTTTATACAGCAGGGAACCGGACGCCCCACTACGGCTCTCAAACCCCGCTGCATGATGGGAGCAGGACTCCAGGGCAGAGTGGCGCTTGGGACCCCAATAATCCCAACACCCCCTCCAGGTACGCAGTGTAACCTGAGAGGGGTTGTACATCAGACAGCTTTAGTTAGCAGAAATCTACTTCAGGTCTCTACAGCTGTGGCCAAAATTTTTGCATCACCAAGAATTTTAGGTTTGAGACTTTAATTAAAAAATGTGTATGAATATCATTTTACTGGTGTATTTCACGTCATTTAATCAAATAAACTGCAAAAGTCTACTGGAAGTCATAATAGTAGCACAGTATTGCATGTTAGATTGTGAATTTTTTTTCAATTCGTTCGTTAAGTAGATGGGAGAACTACAAAGCGGTGTGTAATTCAGTATGCTAACGTAACATTATTCAGCAGGCTTCATTCGAAGCAAAAGTTAATTCTATAGGGTGATGCAAAACCTTTGACCATAGTTGTACATTCCTTTAACTGAAAAGGCTCCATGTCTTTTTTTTATGCAATTAATTTTATCTGTACAAAACCTTTTCTCTATAATGTGTCATTGGTGTTTTTTTGGGGCTACCCAGGGCCGATGAGGATTTCGAATACGGGTTCGACGATGAGCCCTCACCCTCCCCGCAGGGGTACGGGGGGACCCCTAACCCACAGACCCCCGGATACCCCGAAGTGCCGTCTCCGCAGGTCAACCCCCAGTACAACCCACAGACGCCAGGGACCCCAGCAATGTGAGTTACAGTCTAGACCAGAGATTAAACTTCTACAACCAGGGATGGAAATAAGACTCCCATTGCGCAGCAGTTTGATCCACTCCTGGTTTTGCTATGGGTTTAATAAGACGTACCTGAGCTTGTTACCAATATACACTGGGGTTAATCAAGCTTCTAGCAAAACCTGGAATGGGTGAAACTACTATGCAATAGGAGTCTTGTTTCATCCCTGCTGTAACACAGATAGGGAGTGAACTTATAATGTTTTGTATTTCTTTATTCCAGGTACAGCACAGACCAGTATTCTCCCTATGCTGCCCCATCTCCTCAGGGCTCCTACCAGCCCAGCCCCAGTCCCCAGAGCTACCACCAGGTGGCGCCAAGTCCTGTTGGTTACCAGAACACCCATTCTCCAGCTAGCTACCACCCCACCCCCTCCCCCATGGCTTACCAGGTAACTAACTCCTCTCTGTTAGATTATATCCAGGACCTTAGATTGTTAATTGATATCTGTTAAGCCATTTGTGTATCTCGATCACCACTGAGCAACAAGTTCATAGTAAAATTGATTTCATTTTTTACAGGTTTTTTTTTTGTGAAATAACTAAATGGTCTTTTAACTCCAGTCTTAATTTTTCATTTAAAAGCAGAAGCGACTCATCTTTATAAATGCAAATCCAGTTATTCCTAACGATGTGTAATACTGTGTCCAAATATATGTTTACGAGCAGTCAAAGAAGAAAATGAATATAGGCTTGATCCCGACAGCACACTGAGAACAACACTACAGTAGTTTTCACATTGAGAAAGCCCACTTAAGTGAGGAAGGGGCATTAAATGCATTTTAAAAAGTTACTGACCCATTGTGCTCCACAGGCCAGCCCCAGCCCCAGCCCTGTGGGTTACAGTCCGATGACACCCGGAGCGCCCTCTCCTGGTGGGTACAACCCTCACACCCCCGGCTCCAGCATCGACCAGAGCTCCTGCGACTGGGTGACCACGGACATCCTGGTGCTGGTCCGAGACACCTTCCTGGACAGCCAGGTGGTGGGAAAAACTGGGGTCATCCGCAGTGTCTCGGTCAGTATGCTTTTACATGTTGTTGTAATTTCAACTCGGTTGCATTTTACTGTACCGAAGACTCCTGTTGTATTTTAGAAGTCTTTTCGACTGTACGGGGAAAAATGTCTCGGTCCTAAAATTCCAGGTGACGCAAAACTTTTTCTCTTCGGCTGTATGGAACAAGCTCAGGTGTGTCTTACTAAACCCGTAGTAAAACCAGGAGTGGATCGGACTGCTTTGCAGTGGGAGCCTCGTTTCCGTCTCTGCATGTGGGTGTATCAAGCGTGTGGAGGCGAGAGATATTCTTATTCTCTTTCTGTTTTCTCTTCTGCAGGGTGGCATGTGCTCTGTGTTTCTACAAGGCACTGACAAAGTCGTCAGCATCTCCAGCGAACATCTTGAACCACTGACACCAACTAAAAATGACAAGGTATGATGATGATGATGATGATGATGTTTGTGACAGATGCCTTTATCCAAGGCGACTTACAGGTGCTACAGGGCAATAGTGTTACAATGCAAGATTAATATTTAAATACGGTAAAGTTTAGAGTAAGTGCAAATAATACTACTACTAGAACACAATATGAACTAGGATGCAATAGCAATGACTGTCAGGGATGGAAATAAGACTCCCGTTGCATAGCAGTTTGATCCATTCCTCATTTTACTGTGCGTCTAAACCTGAGGAAACATAAGGCCACTTTTTCAGGAACAGTGGCTTGAAACCTTGTTTCCAGGAGATCTAGTTTGTGGCGACTTTGCTGTATCAAACCCTGCAGTGGCCTGAAACAAGGTCTCCTGAAACCAAGTTCTAAGCCACAAAGTGGTTTCGTGTTCCCTTGGCTTAATAAGACACACCTGAGCTTGTTAGCGATACTCTGTGGCTAATCAAGCTTAGTAAAACCAAATGGGTTGAACTGCCCTGCAACAGAAATCTGAGTTTTCTGCTTGTGTTAAAAACACAAAGTCAGTGGGCTGCATTTGATTGCTTCCACCCAAGACTTCCTTGCAATCTTTTTCAAACTCTGGGCTACACAGCTCTGATTTAGACCTTTCCAATAGACGGCTTTTGAAGCTGATTTTTTTTATTTTTATTTATTTTTCCGTGCCCAGGTGAAGGTTATTTTAGGAGAGGACCGCGAAGCCACTGGTATCCTCTTGAGTATCGACGGGGAGGACGGTATCGTGAGGATGGAGCTGGATGAGCTGCTGAAAATCCTGAACCTCCGATTCCTGGGCAAGCTGGAAGTGTGAGCGACCTGCCTGCCTGCCTCCCTCACCTCTCTCCCTCCCTCACCTCCGCTCCACACCAGGAACCAGAAGCAGCTTCCACTGAAACAAGAAGACTAAAACTAAAGTCATGCTTTTCTGCTTCGGTAGCTTTCTTTTTTTTTTTTTTATTTTGTCACGATGCAACACCACGGTCATAAAAAAAAAAAAAAAAAAACCCACAAATTTACGATTGTTAGAAAGGAGGGATATTTTTCTTTTTTCGAAAAGTGTTGAGGTAGCGGGTTAGGAACCCACACTGCATTTCAGTGCAGCGTTACTGTGATTTTTTTTTTTTTTTTTTTCTAGTGGTGTTTTTTTTTGTGTTGTTTTTTTTTTTTTTTTTTTGCCATTTAAATTACAGGCTTCAATAAAACCTCATTACTGTAAAAAATGTGGTTTTGTTTGTCTGATTGTTTTACACATGTTGGATTTAAACCGCCCTAGAATGACGTAGCATTACTGGCAGAGTAGAATGTAGAACATCTAATCTTTCTGAAACATTATTATTATTTTTAAACATCGTTCTCACACCTTGTGCTCTGCTGTTCTTGCAGGTGGTTGTACGGTTTGACTTTTTCTTCCTTCTGTGCTGTTTGTTAATCGCACAAAGATGTAGCGCTCATCAACAACCTCAAAAAATAAAAACTGCTGCCTTCACAGAATAAAAACTGACCGCACTCTCCCAGACAAAGCCCAGAAACGCATTCGATTGTTTCAGCTTTAGAACACAAGACCGTGATGTTTCGACAGTCTTCATCTTTGCTCTTTTTAAAAGCGACGATGCTGCAGAAAACACCAAGTGCTATTTTTTTATTTTTGAGATTTGTAAAAGTGGAATACAAGCCTAGTGGATTCTAGTCTACCTATAAGCCCAGCTTTACAGAATTACTATTGAGACATGCAAAAGACAGCCTTACTTAGCAGCTCTATGTTGTGTACAGATCTCCAAGTATGGTCTTGTTATATCCTGGCACACTTCACACCCCCTCAAGAGAAACCGTTCAAGAAGCAGGTGACTTTATAACACACGCTGGCCTTTCAGTACCCAATGCTTTCCCACAGAAATGAAAGGAGTTTCTTTTTATGACAGCCAGTTGGAGTCCCCTTTGATCCTGGTGTCTTTCCCGTAGGATCGAGTCCTCTTCCTTGTCCTGCTTTTCTCGCTCTGGCTAAGGCACACTTCCATTCTCTTCCCCAGCGCTAGGAAAACAGACACCTTAGCTGGAGGTCTACAGGAAGCGGGGGAGCTGCACCCCACTTTGATGCATTTAGGGAAAGAGAAACACTAAGTTACACACGTGCAAAATGTAGTTAACAGTGAGTCCAGCAAAAGGGACCAACTGCTCCTAAATCTGGACAGTTGTTAATAGAAAAATGTGAAGGATCGATGCTGTTGAGCTGTCTCCTGAATCCTAGCCTTGTTTTATCATCATCCGTCCATAACTGTTACACGCTCGCTCGTGCTGAATTTAGAAATACTAAAAGAAACATCATAAATTCAACGCTGAGCGTTTCCACCAGAAGTCTTTTTCAAGATACCAATAGTGCCGTACACTTCAACGAGAAGTCTTTTTCAATTTATTCAGGGAGCGACGTTGAAAAAGACTTTCTAGGCAGGACGTTTGTGGTGGAGTTTATTGAACTTATTTTAGTGTTTGTTAACACGTTCTACTGTTTATTAGTCTACTTTTTAAAAACAGATTTAGATGTATGAAAATTTAAAAACTTAGCCTAAGGAATAGGAGACGAAAATATAACCAAGGATGTCAGGACTGGAAAATGCACACAAGCCCTAATAAGAAATGAATACAGTCTTCAGCTCACGTAATTTCCTTAACTCTTCCCTAAAATGTTGCCTCTAATATCGTCTACATTTAAAGGATATGTCTGGAATGTTATGCTGGGCTGGGCTGGGCTGGGCTGGGCTGGGGGGCAGCATACAAACTGAAACGTTCAACAATTACAAATCTGGAAGTCCACAAATTGCTTGAATCCTTGATATCAAAACGCAAACTATCTTCAAATAAAACCCTTGAACACAGACACACTTTGCAAGGCCTTGAGAAACGTGTTTCCCACAGCTACTAACAAACTGCTCTGCGATCCTGGACAGATAACAACAGAGCCCCGTTACTATCAGAGCCCCGAGAGCTGTCAGGAAGTGTGCGCTTTGTTGCTATTGAACCGTCCTGAGAAGAGATCGCACCTCGAGTCAATTGTCTCCACTGCAGGATAATCAGATCACACAGGTAGGGGGCTGCAGCCAAGGGAAGCGTGGCTTCAGGCTTTGATGTGAACACGGTGCTGAGATTCACACGTGACTTCAGCTTTACAAAAGCCCGACTTGTTACTATTGAAGTCCTGAGAAGCGATCGCACCTCGTGTCAACGTGTCTACAGATAAGATCACACCGGGTTGGGAAGCGTGTCTCCAGTGTTAAAGAAGCACGTTCCACATAGCGACAGAAACGTACTAGGATTCGAGTCCCGTGAACTGTAAGGAAGCCGGATAAGTGTGCCTGGTAATATGCGAATGCCAGAAATGTTAAAGCAATGGTTTTCGAACAGATTACAATACAGTTACACACTGACTGATACTGATATTGCATATAATAATACCAGTACCATATATATATATATATAGAGAGGGGCAGCTGTGTGGAGTAGTGATTCTGGGCTTTTGACTGGAGGGTTGTGGGTTCAATCCCAGGTGGGGGACACTGCTGCTGTGTACCCTTGAGCAAGGTACTTTACCCAGATTGCTCCAGTAAAAACCCAACTGTATAAATGAGTAATTGTGTAATAATAATAATAATAATAATGTGATATCTTGTAACAATTGTAAGTCGCCCTGGATAAGGTCGTCTCCTAAGAAATAAATAATAATAATTAAAGATCATTTATAAAAGTATTTTATTATTATTATTATTATTATTATTATTATTATTATTATTATTATTGTGTTATGCGTTAAAACATAGTAATTTGTTTACCTAGCATTGTTTTATCGATTAATATTACCCATATTTAAAATACAATGCATTAATTAGCCTACTGTATGCATCAAATATACAAGATTGATGCAATTAAACACACATTTTGTAGGTAGTGTTATGCGTAAAATATGCTTGATAAATGCATCTATGAAAAATGATGATTCATAAAACACAACATAAACACACACATTATAACTTATTCTGAAAACACAATATATCAGTTTATAAAATGCATTTTAAAATATGTTCATAAGAAAACTGCATGACATTACGTTTGTATTATGAAAAAAAAAACTTTAAATACGGTACGTCAACGCATCGCACACCTGTCAATTTGTTGTCAAACTCAAACAAAAAAAAAACACGACAGTTTTATCGAGAAGTTTTCATTTTTCAAACTTCAACTCCTTTCATTTCTTCAATTCCACAAAACATCTGACATTTTCAATTGCAAATATACTTGACGCGTTAACAAACATTCTTAAAGGTCGTATTGTGAAAACAATTTACGTCTTTGGGGCATCTGCCTTCACACAACATGGCCGACTCGGGCTTCACAAGAAGCTCAAGAGTATACATCCAATGGCCCCTCCCCGTTGCCATCTATGGATTCGCTGATTAATATAACGTCAAAGACCCCTTGGCTAGCCCATCCCCATTCCTGGCATCTGATTGGTCGCTTTCGCTGTCACCGCTGGCGTCGCCGTCCAATCGCCGCGCGTTGTCCTTTTCCACTCAGTGTAGTGCGCCCGAGCTGACCCGCAGTGAAGATGTCGGTGGTGTCTGTGTTCCCCATGTGTTTCCGAGCGAGCCGGGGCTTCCTCCGGTTCGGAACCGGCTCCGGGCGCCCTGGCATCGGCCGGGATTCGGGCTCTTTCCTCGGGCAAGTGCAGTAGCGGTGCAGTCATTGGCAGCGACGGCTTGGCGCAGTCTGTACTTCAAGAACAGCTGTTGCAAAAGCAAACTAGTGAGGTAAGTTGGAAGCTACTGACACCGAGCTGTCAGTGTGTGCACTAAAAACTGAAACACACCGTGCTCGTATATAATATATAATATATATATATAGAATATAATGTATACGAATGAGGCGAAGTACTGACTCGTGTCCTCTCTGTTTGTAGCGACCTCAGCGATAGTAACCTGCTACTGGCTAGTACTGGTAGTCGACTTTTGGCTGCACAGACGGTGTCATTTTACTCTGTCACGTAACGATTTGATTTCGTTTTTATAACGTCACTGACCGTAGAGTGTGTTCGCATCGGTAGTCGATAATATTTATGTGTTGTTTTTTTTTTAAACAAAGCGACAACCCGGTTCGTATTTATATATTTTTTTTTTAATATATATATATATATATATATATATATATATATATATATATATATATTAAGGCGTGTGCTTTTTATTTTATTAGAGTTTTTTATTTTTATTTTACAGACATATGCATATAAATGTTTGCGACCTATTGAAAGTAGTACGTTGAGTTTCGGAATGGACAGTAGACCGCACTGACGTTGCAGTAAATAATTATAGCGCTCGCAGTGCATTGGTTTACATTATGAAAGCAGTCTGTATTGCATTTTGGAGTTTACCAACATGACGATATGACAAGGTCTTGCCTGTCATTATTTAGGTAGAACAGTTTTTTTTTTTTTTAATTAATTTGTTTGCTTTGCTTATTTTTACACGGTCATCAACAGGTACTGTTACATTTCCATCAAAGTTTGAATTTTTGTTTGTTTATTTTTTTTATTTTTACTGATGGTAGATTTTGTTTATCAGCTCAGCTATAATGAAAGGATATTCATACACATACACTGGGGCTAATCAAGCTTGTAGTAAAACCTGGAATGGGAGTCATATTTACTTCCAGGTCAGGTTTCAATACAATCGTTTTTTGGTAGAAGCGAGTACAGTCGAAATGCAACTAAACTGAAGCTGTGATTAAATATACAATATGTTTATTGAGCACAGAGCTACTGTTTCTCAATGTGAGCCCAAACCCTCAAGTACTGTGGCTTCCTTCCATCCCTGATATATTATTCCATCAGTATAGTTAAGCCGAGGGAACATGAAGCCTCTTTTTCAGGAACAGTGGCTTGAAACCTGGTTCCAGGAGACCTAGTTTTGAGGTTGCTGTATCAAACCCCAAACCTCCCCTGGTGTGCTGTGCAGTGGCCTGAGTCTCCTGAAATCAAGTTCCAAGCCGCAAAGTGTCTCCGTGTTCCCTCGGGTTTCTGAATTGAAAGTCCATCCTCTTTGTCTGTTATCAGGGGAAGCCCCCTCCTGACTGGGACAGGACAGGGGAGCAGAATTCGGAGCAGAGACAGCAGGAGGGAGCGGGCACCGACAAGAAGCAGAACAAGAACACAGCTTACGCCAAGAAGATGGTGCTGAGACTGGCAGGGGTGCTGGGGGTGGGCACTGCGGTCAGCATGGTCTATATATTCGGTAAGAACGCACACGGACTAGGACACGACAGAGATGGGAACAACAGGGGTGTGCAATTGAAAAAAAAAAAAAAAATTCTCGTGCAAGGGACAGAATGCGAGAAAAATCTGCTTGCCCCCTCACAGTCCCTCAAAACACACAAAAATAGAATATCACTTTTAGGGTTTAGCTTTTATTAAAAAAATGAACGCAATCAATTTAGTGATTTAAATAAACATTTTTGCTCGAGGAAATCAAATAAAATGTAATTCAGTCCCAACAAAACTGAGCCCCGTCTAACTGGTGTGCAAAAATAATACTTGAACTGTAAAGATTCAAACTACGTCAGACTTTTAGGTAGGAGATCACTAAATTACACTTGTGGAGATGTTTCGGAAGAAAAAAAATGCATTTGAGTACAAATGTATTTTTTTACATTCTGTCGTAGGGTGTATTTCTTCCTAGAGTGAAAACGTTATTCTCTGAATAGTGACACACAAGCTGGAAGTCAAGTTATGTCAGTCAGACCTCAAACAGGAAGACTGTTCGCTGGAGTTATTGTTTCTAAACTACATTACCCAGAAGACTAGTGATGACTCTTGATTAATACGTTTTGGTTTCCTGTATGGCCGTTGAATAAAGAGAAATCATTTTGTTTTGTTTTGTGAGACTCTGAGGGTACTGTGCGGAGAGTCGACTCAGAATTCAGAGAAGGTCACGGTTTAGTAAGGGTGCAATGAAAAGTTGTATTAAAAATAATTAAGTCGATTTTATAGCTTTACAAACCTGAAGTAGCTTTTAAAAAATACTGAATAGTTTAAAAGTTTTTGTAAATTTTTTTTTTTAAATATATTTTTCGTAAATATATTTTTCGCAGTTTGTTTCCGTATTCATCTCTTATTAGGGCTTGTGTGCATTTTCCAGTCCAGACATCTTTGGTTATATTTTCGTCTCCAAATCCTGACTAGGAAATCTTTTTCAACATCCCTCCCTAAATAAATTGAAAAAGACTTCTAGTTGAAGCGGACGGTACTATTGGTATCTTGAAAAAGACTTCTGGTGGAAACGCTCAGCGTTGAATTTATTATGTTTCTTTTAGTATTTCTAAATTCAGCATGTTGAATTTAAGTTATGGACAGTGGATTGGACACTTTGACACGAGGTGCGATCTCTTCAATAGCAACAAGTCTTGATGTTGTGTAGCTGGAGTCACGTGTGAACCCCAGCACTGTGTCACATCAAAGCCTGAAGCCACGCTTCCCTTCACTGTGGTCCTAAACCCGTGTGATCTCATTGTCCTGCAGTGTTGGAAGAGCTGTGATCAGTTCCCATGCCTCCTGGTGTCTCAGGGTGAAGTGTGCCAGAGGTGAGGATGTGAGTGAACCTCCCCTCTCCCCTCTCCTCCTCCTCCTCCTCTCGGCTCCATGCTGAGGTGAGAGCTGCTCCCATGGTTTCTGGAGTGTGCCCGTGGTACACCCACGTCCTGCTCATAAAGTTTTACAGGGGGTGGTTCAATCAGCTTTGATCTGCCAGCGTCTTTCTGTCTCTGAGCTGTAGGAACCCAGGACTCGGAACTGGATCAGAAATCTAAGATAAAACGACTTGGCAGACACCTGCAGGGCTTATCCTCCAAAGATTCAAACTACGTCAGACTTTTAGGTAGGAGATCACTAAATTACACTTGTGGAGATGTTTCGGAAGAAAAAAAATGCATTTGAGTACAAATGTATTTTTTTACATTCAGTCGTAGGGTGTATTTCGTCCTAGAGTGAAAACGTTATTCTCTGAATAGTGAGACACAAGCTGGAAGTCAAGTTATGTCAGTCACACCTCAAACAGGAAGACTGTTCGCTGGAGTTATTGTTTCTAAACTACATTACCCAGAAGACTAGTGATGACTCTTGATTAATACGTTTTGGTTTCCTGTATGGCCGTTGAATAAAGAGAAATCATTTTGTTTTGTTTTGTGAGACTCTGAGGGTACTGTGCGGAGAGTCGACTCAGAATTCAGAGAAGGTCACAGTTTAGTACGGGTGCAATGAAAAGTTGTATTAAAAATAATTAAGTCGATTTTATAGCTTTACAAACCTGAAGTAGCTTTTAAAAAATAAATTGCTAAACCGTTACATATAAAATAATTTAAAAGTTTTTGTAATTTTTTTTTTTTTAAATATATTTTTCCTAGAGTTGTAGGTCAAACTTTACTGCAGACAATGGCAGTGTAATAGTATTGTTGCTTTTAATTTAAATAAGTTTGTTAATGCGTGTGACTGAGGGCTTGTGAATTGCAAGCATATGTGTATTTGTGTTCTCTGCATGTATATCTGTAATCTGCATCCTAGTTCATATTGTATTTGAACTTACTTGAAACTACACTGTGTTTAAATATGAAGCTTGCATTGTAACCCTGTGCTGCCCTGGAACACCTGTGTGAGTCGCCTGGGATAAAGGCATCTGCCAAATATATAAATACATAATAATAATAGGTAACATACTCTGGTGTGTCTTATTAAATTCATAGTAAAACCAGGAATCAAACTGCTTTGCACTTTGTTGTCTTATTTCTAGCCCTGTGCACGACGATATCAATCATATTGACAGAAACACTAAAAGCAACTTTAATAGCAAAGACTAGCCTGGCTAGTTTTGTACATTTTTAATGATATTTTGTTTTTGTCTTTGTTTTTTTTAAAATTTATTTTATAGGCAGCCATTCAGTAGGCGAAAAAGGAAAAAAGGTACTTTTTTTTTTTTCCTTCTTCTTTTCTTAGGAACTGTTTAAATTGGAGATGGCATCACTGCATGAGAGCATGTTGTTTATGTGGAGTGTGCCTGGAGTGCCGTGTGAACCCCAGCACCATGTTCACATCAAAGCCTGAAGCCACGCTTCCCTTGGCTGCAGCCCCCTACCTGTGTGATCTGATTATCCTGCAGTGGAGACATTGACTCGAAGTGCGATCTCTTTTCAGGACGGTTCAATAGCAACAAAGCGCACACTTCCTGACAGCTCTCGGGGCTCTGATAGTAACGGGGCTCTGTTGCTATCTGTCCAGGATCGCAGAGCAGTTTGTTAGCAGCTGTGGGAAACACTTTCCTCAAGGCCTTGTCAAGTGTGTCTGTGTTCAAGGGTTTTATCTGAAGATAGTTTGCGTTTTGATATCAAGGATTCGAGCAATTTGTGGACTTGCAAGTTTGTAATTGTTGAATGTTTCAGTTTGTATGCTGCCCCCCAGCCCACCCCAGCCCAGCCCAAGATAACATTCCAGACATATCCTTTAAATGTAGAAGATATTAGCAGCAACATTTTAGGGAAGAGTTAGTGAAATTAGGTGAGCTGAAGTTTCTGACCGTATTCATCTCTTATTAGGGCTTGTGTGCATTTTCCAGTCCGGACATCTTTGGTTATATTTTCGTCTCCAAATCCTGACTAGGAAATCTTTTTCAACATCCCTCCCTAAATAAATTGAAAAAGACTTCTAGTTGAAGCGGACGGTACTATTGGTATCTTGAAAAAGACTTCTGGTGGAAACGCTCAGCGTTGAATTTATTATGTTTCTTTTAGTATTTCTAAATTCAGCATGTTGAATTTAAGTTATGGACAGTGGATTGGACACTTTGACACGAGGTGCGATCTCTTCAATAGCAACAAGTCTTGATGTTGTGTAGCTGGAGTCACGTGTGAACCCCAGCACTGTGTCACATCAAAGCCTGAAGCCACGCTTCCCTTCACTGTGGTCCTAAACCCGTGTGATCTCATTGTCCTGCAGTGTTGGAAGAGCTGTGATCAGTTCCCATGCCTCCTGGTGTCTCCGGGTGAAGTGTGCCAGAGGTGAGGATGTGAGTGAACCTCCCCTCTCACCTCTCCCCTCTCCTCCTCCTCCTCTCGGCTCCATGCTGAGGTGAGAGCTGCTCCCATGGTTTCTGGAGTGTGCCCGTGGTACACCCACATCCTGCTCATAAAGTTTTACAGGGGGTGGTTCAATCAGCTTTGATCTGCCAGCGTCTTTCTGTCTCTGAGCTGTAGGAACCCAGGACTCGGAACTGGATCAGAAATCTAAGATAAAACGACTTGGCAGACACCTGCAGGGCTTATCCTCCAGAGCCTGGTAGCTCACGTCCGCTGTCGGGTTGCTGGGTGTAGAAAAGGAAGCTGGCTCGGTTGTGGGACGGCAGGGCTGCGTCAAGTCCTTCTGCAGTCTCCCGGGAAGCCAGGACCGTTCCGAGGTTTCGTTGTAGCGATCGTTTTCACACCCAGGCTTTGCTATTCTGTCCTCATTGCGATTTGTTGCAGTGGTAAGAAGATCTTGTACTTTTTATTTCCCATTTCTTTTACGTGGTTGAACCCGAGATTTGATTTTCTGTCTGGCGCTTTCACAGCTGCTGGTTTTACTGCAGTGTGATCTCCTGACGCTGTCACCCCCTGATCAGAGGCACACTTCCCCTCTGAATAGCCCCCCCCCCCATCCCTCTCTTGATGTGTGGAGTGTGTCTCAGGTGTGGAGCTCCGTGACACACATCGGTGAAGGGGGGGGGGGGATACTGCTCGTGTTCCAGGATCAAAGGGCACTCTGACAGGCTGTCATAAAAGATTATTTCTGTGGGAAACGATCAGGTACTGAAAGGACAGTGTGTTGTATACAGTTTTGCATCCCCCCTAGAGAATGGACTAATTTTGCTTCATGAAGTCGAATGAAACCTGCTGAATAATGTGACGTTAACATATTGAACTACACACCGCTTTGTAGTTTTCCCAGATACTTAATGAAAAACTGACAAATTGAATTCGAAATCTAACATGAAATGCTGTACTACTATTATGGCTTCCGGTAGACTTTTATTGCGATATCATTTTGTAGTTTCTTTGATGCTAAATAAAATATCTCAATTTACGTTCAAATAGTTTTATGTCTCGGACCTAAAATTCTAGGTGATGCAAAACTTTTAGCCAGAGCTGTATATTAATAGATTGAAAAATAAATAAATAAATACATTGATTGTATATTATACAAATAAATCTGCATGTATTAAATCTCATGTTCCTTGAAGTATAAAGACTCTACAGGGAGGTCTTGTGATCAAAGAAACGTTTTACTGGCCATCATAAAAACTGAACTCCTGCAGGGTGGGTAGAAAGGGGGTGGGGTTAGGGTTTCAGGATGTCACAGTGCTGCTTCTCCATTGGCTGGTGGACTCGGACACACAACTGTATATATAAGAGCTGTGCCGTCTTGTGACAGTCCAGTTCCACCACCTCTCTGCATCCTCAGTGTGATCACGGCTGTAGTGGAGTTACTCCCAGCCTACCTCCCCTCCTCATTAATAACTCCAGTATATATAAATTGATATATTTATATATATAGATGTATCACCGCTGAGCCCTGAAGCAGATAGAGAAGTGAAATGTTGACCAGAACCAAATGCAAGCTGGCATGAGATCCAGTTCAGGGCTGGATCAGAACTCATACCTGAGTCAGGAGACAGGGGTGAGAGGTGAGGGCTGGGGGAGAGGGGGGACGAGGGGGCTGCACAGGTAAGAGGTGTCGATGTTCACAAAGTAGTTTACCGCCTCACACAGAAGCCAGCACCACCTGGATTCTAACCTCCCCGACCCCATGCAGGGAGAGAGGGGCTGGGGGGGGGGGGGGGGGGTGCAGCAGCAGCAGTAATAGGAGCTCTCCAGTTTGCATATGGACTCCGGACTGGTTTCAGTGGATTACAAACAGGCAGAGAGAACAAGGTCCAAGGTCCGCCCCCACACACACTTGGGCTGGAAATGGATCTTCTGAACCACTGGGAATCAGGGTTACCATGCTCCAATTGGATCTGCTGAGCCCAGCGCTCATCTGGATCCTACAGAACCACTCCGGAGCCTCGCTTTCACCCTTACGGATCGTACAATCCCGTGCCGGGCTGCCATCCTGCTTTCACTTTGGGATCAGTACAGTTGTTCATCTCCCGGGACCCCTCTGTTATTGGAAATTGGAGATTCTTTTGGTCTTTTTACACTGGGATTCTACAAAACCATTGGAACACCTTGCATTGGGATTCTGTGAAACTGCTGCAGAACCTTGATGCTGTGTTTGGAGTCTGTGGGATTACTACACTCTGCTATTCCACTGCGATTCTGTCAGTCCGCTGCAGCACCTTGCATTATTGTCTCGTTGCTATTTGGAATATTTGTTTATGGGCTGCTAAACGGAATATCTGATGTCTTTTTTTGAACCCGGATTTGGGGGCGTCAAAACTTCCAGGGGGCTTTGAGTTCACCGTGGTGATTTTTCATCCTTCCCTTTCACTTCGTGGATCCCGACTGGGTCTGAAAGCAGTCGCTGCGCTTGTCTGGAAAACTTTTCTTGGGATCGTTGGCTGGCCTGGTTTCTCTAAGAAAATGTTGTTTTGCTGTGACTGAGTCAAAAGTTAGTTGCACTGCTGAAGTACACATTTTGCTGGTAGGTATGAAGATCTTTCTTTCTTTTTCTTTCTTTCTTTCTTTCTTTCTTTCTTTCTTTCTTTTAAAAGCTTCATTATTTCCTTTTGGTTCCTGTCCTATTTTGCCTTTAATCTCTTGTCTGGGTTGTGAAGACGCAGCATCCTGAATCCTCAGGTGTCCCCCTGCGTGGATCGGGGCTCACAGAGGGGTGTGAAGTGTGCGCAGAACAGTATGCAGGTTGAGCTCTTGTTGCTCCGGCTGGTTTACCATTCGGAGTGAAGAGTGATGAATCGGCCCGATCGACACCAGCGCCCCTCACCTGTGGATCTGGACAGTCGAATAATCGCTTTGCGCTGACCGCATACGACTGCACTGTATAGATAATACCACAGAGCCCAGGTTACCTCCTGCTGCTTACTCTTGTGAGCGTACAGCTGTGCTTGCATAGTTTAGGGATTACGTTTTATTTGTATATAGAAATACCTGGTGTGGAGTCTTGGCGCTTTCATGCTGTATTCATTTCAAGAGTCAGTGTGATCTGCTGGGTTTAGTCACAAGGATGGACTTTCAATTAGGGGTAACGAGTAACAAAACATAATTAAATGATCGTTTTGATCTTCTTGTGCATCAGACAAGAAGCAG